>NW_022103924.1:6074333-6095919 GCF_000313985.2 Echinops telfairi
TTTTTTTAAAAACTCTCTTAAAGTACATGAATTTTTTCATTGAAGACCTGAGGAGCAATGAAACTCTCAAGAAAAATTCTCAAGATATCCAGAAATTCACTAGCTTAAGTATACCTGGCCAGTAGTTTTTTAGGTCTAATTATTTTCTGTTCTATTAGTGTATTTATGAATACCTCTGCCTCATTTCATAAAGAATTTGACATTTACCTAAATATGTATAAATAATAATCATCTTATAAGATTCAAATAAGAAAATCAAACATGATAAATCAAAAAACCCAAACCTATTGCAATCCAGTTGATTATGACTGATGCAAGCCCAAACTCACTGCTGTCAAAGCTATTCCAACTCACAGTGACCTTATAGGACACAATGGAATTGTCCCTGTGGGGTTATAACACTGTAACTTTTTAGGGAGTCCCGGTAAATACCTCATCTTTCTCCCACTGAGCTCCTCTTTCTCCCACTGGTTGGCTGGTGGTTTCAAACTGCAGACCTCATGGTTGCACCAACCCACTACAAAACCAGGACTTCTTCTTCTGACTCATGTGGTTGTTGTCGTTAGGTGCCAAGGAGTCAGCTCTGACTCACAGCAACCCTATGCACAATGAGCTAAAAAGCTCCCGGTCCTGCACCATCTTCACAATTGGTCTTATGTTTGAGCCATTGTTGCAGCTCCTGTGTCAATCCATCTTGTGATGGGCCTTCCTCTTTTTCACTCCCCCTTTACTTGTTCATGCACGATGTCCTTTGGGTTTCTGAGATTTTACGTCTTACAAGAGCAGCAGACAGCCAAATATTTCTCCTAGGGATGGTGAGTTGAAAACTCTGACCTTGCAGTTAACAACCCAACATGGAACCTACATTGCCACCAGGGCTTCTTAGAAGATAAAGAGAATTGAAAAAAATAGATGAAGTCATAAGTGCACTTCATAAGGAGAAGAATGGGGAGAGTTGCATGAGAGTATCTTAGTCTGTCACTACCAGTGAGTGATAATTGGGAACTCTGAGCATTCCAAAATCCACCAGAAAAAGAAAAACACAAAAATTTCAGACTTCAGCAAACCAAAAGCTAAATCCATTGCCATTAAGCAGCTGGTGGCAGGTTTGCCATTAGAAGCTCCACACCTAATCCACTGTAACCACTTTTCAGACTCCATTGGTGTCCACAAAAGCAAAGCAAATGATTTTCTTATGAGGAATCCAGCTTTTCGGAATGATACTTCCTGAGACATTTCTTTCAACTCCTGATAAGGAAATATGTTCATAGGTCTAGCAACGTTATCAAATCGTTCCTACAAAAGTAGGTTACAAAGGACAGTATTATTTGGATGCTGTGAAACAAAGAGAATAAAGAAGATATGATGTTCTTTACTTTCTAGAGCACTGGTAGCTTTAGGTGTTAGGCATTGGGCTGATAACCTCAAAGCTAGCAGTTCAAACTCACCAGCACTGCTCAAGAGAAAGCTGATGCTGTCTGCACCCATCAATTGACAGTCTTGGCAATTCTCTGTCGGGGGTCTATTAAGTCTGAATCAACTCCATAGCAGTGGGTTTGACATTCCAGCATGAGGTCTTTTGCAAAGCAACAAAATGGAGATGGTACTTCACAATCCCGGTGTGCAATTTAGATCACTGAAATCACTAAGAAGGCTAATTAGGAAAGATTTGGGCAGATTTGTTTTCCCTGGTGCCTAGCATATTATATGGCTCATAGCAAGCACTCAGTAAACATTTTATTAAGTATGAAAACATGATTTGCCTGGACTTTATGAGGCTGTAGATATAACCTACTCGGCTGTTTTCCATGATTATTTTAATCAGTGACAAACTCAACTACTAAGGAGGAAATACACAATAAGAAACTGGCCTTCGGAATGGAGAGGTGGGTGCAAAATAGTTCAATGATAAGTTCTTGGCATGAGACCAAGAACAGTTCAAAGGGTGCCATTGTACGGCTGTCAGCTCAAGGGACTGTGCAGTGAGCTCATAAGAATGATATGGGAAACCTGTGGTTGAATTGCCCACAGTCCCTACATGGAGCAGGATCAGGCCAAGTGCCATAAAGGAAGGGCACCTTCAGGAATTAGGGCAAAAGTTGAAAGTGGGAGCTGTGGTTTATCCAAGTACTTCTTGCTGGTAGAGAATTGATGGCAGGTACACGATCTCCTCGCCTTTGAAAATAAAGAAGTGCATCACCACACCCTCTGTGGAGCCCCTTCCAGAAGACTGAGATACTTAGCCTGACTGATAATTACCTTGTCCTTTCTTCACTCTCTGGCCACTGGACTCTGTATGCATTGCACTGTAAAGGACTAGTTTTGAATTCACATATATAACCTCATAAGTCCAAAATCTGAACTGACCCTTTGTTACTGAGTCAATTTACCCTGAAAATCCACTGCCAATAATAATGTACAAGGCTATTGTTTCTAATGACATTGTTGCAGCATTGTTTATAATAACACAATATTAGGAAAACCTAAAGGCCTGAAAAACAGCAGTTTGGGTGAATGTTTTATAGTACCTTTACTTCACATATCACTATGCAGCTGGGAAATTTAAAAATATTCCTATAAGCTGACATAAACTGATTTCTATAATATACAAGGGGGCTTCAAAAAGTTCCTGGAAAAATAAATAAATAAAAAGAAATGATAATGAATATTTTCCATCAACTTTTGGAACTCCCTCACATTAAATATTTTTTTAATTTTTAAAACATACTAAAGTCTATATGTAGAAGGCTATGTCTGATCTGATAAAAGCAAAACACATATGTGTGTATAAATTAAGAAAATAATAAAAATAAGCTCCTTTTCTTCCAAAAGATGAAAGATTGTGTTGCTAAAGATTATGTGGTGCTCTCTCCCTTTACAGGTGGAGAGAGTCAACTACAGGTGATGGAAAAACAAAAAAACAATGAGGAGTCTGGCAGGGCTGTGACTAGACAGAGAATTTGATGGGGAGTCCCAGCATCCTTGCTATCAGTTTCCTCCTGCTTTTATCTGAAGCCTGAGATAGAGTCTCTTGCCATGCCACTGCTACCAAACACATTACAGACGTCCCAGGAACATTCCTCCTGCAAACAGTATGTCTTGCTAGACATAAACACCTACTTTCAAAGCTTGAAATTTATTAGTGCCCAAATTACGTTTATTACCCTCTGGCTTGTGATTCTGTCAAGCATTCTTTCAACCAAGAAGACTGGATTAGCTCCTGATCAGAGGCATTTATGACTCAGACCATGAGCCACTGTTAGAAAGGAGACCTGAGGACAGATGGAACTGGTCTACCCACAGGTGGATGAGCTCTGCTGTAACAGAAAGGGCCTTGTGCTGGTTGAAAGAACACCCAGGCCCAAGGAAAGAATGTAAAACAGTAAAGCAGGAAGCTATAACAAAGCCAGCTGCCAGAGACAAGTCATAACCAAAGGAAGGGGCAGACCCCAGAGGAAAACCAACCAAACCCTGAGGTACTAGCATAACCAACAATGAAATATAACAAGATTTTCAATGAGATACAAATACAAACATAACAATTATGGGTGATGTAAAAGGATAGAAGGAGATAGTGGTGAGGGTTGTACAAATAATGTGTAGCTCATTAAGTTTATTCTCCAACCACTCCCTAATCAGATGCTTACATTCCTGGACCACTATGTTCGGTCTTAATCTTTCCTCCCAGCTGCTCTGGAACCTGTAAACATTATTCAAAATCCCCAATGACCAGGAAGCCCAAGTAATCTATCTGACCCATCATACAATACTGAATTGTACCTGTAAAATGCCTTGAAATGGCATATATAAGAAGGGATATCCAAAAAAAAAAAAAGGAATTGCATTGGGCAGAGCAGAGCTTTCATAGTATGTGTCTTTCCCTCTAGCAAGCATCAAGCAACTCACTCCGAGATAGTGCACCCAGTGACATTGCCTGGGAAGGTTCCCTCTGGTCACAGTGAATTTTTTCATAAAATCAGTTTTGCTCAAACCTTGGTTTTTGTGATGGCCCATTTTAAGAGAACAGTGTGCGGCTATGATATTTTGTTTCCTGCTCAGGAAAAAATGCCACAGAAACTGTTGTGATGTTGAATACGACTTACAAGGACAGCACTATGGGAAAAACTCAAGAGTGCAGTGATTTTCTCATTTCAAAAAGGTGAAATGTTGATTGATGACAAACCTCGTTCTGGATTCCCATCAACTTCCCAAATGAATGAAAATGTCGACTCATTTGGAGTTCATTCCACCAGGTCAGACTGTTAATCAAACTTTCTATTTAGAGGTTCTGAAAAGATGCATAACAGTGAAAAAAGAAAAAGGCTTGACTTACCCCCTCCCCTGAAGAATGTAATGCAGAAGATGCACTGAAGATATAGCCTGGGGAGAGTAGCAATTCTGTCCAGACCACAAGGGTGCAAACTAAAGAGAGGGAGTGGACTTCTTCATGGCCCACCAAGTCCCAAGAAAGACCTCCTGCTCAGAGCAGACAATGCACAGAGATGACCATAAGGGCCAGCCTAACCATGAGACATGATATCCCCTCACTGACCCACAACACTACAGGGGACAGCACTGGAGACACTGTATGGCATGTGTGCCCAGTCGGCCCCACACACAATGGGGCGAAAGATGAAAGGAGTGCAACAGGGCAGCAAGGGGAGCAAAGTAATGAAGTCTCCAAGGAATCTTGAAAGTAGACTTCTGACTGGGGACAGGGGTTGGCACCATATCAGGTACGATTGGAAAACATTCATAAGGGTCAGCAGACAGACCTAGAACTATTTATAGACTTTTGGTTGTTATTTTGTTTTGCTTCATTTTTTCTTTTTCCTTTCACTCTATGTCTATCTATATAAGATAAGCAAGATAAACAATCCCAAGATGAAAACAATGGGATTGGTGGTTCTGGAAGACAAGGGAGAGGGGGGATGAGGAGAGGGAGTGGGGAGACAACAAACTTAGGGATAAGGGAAAACAAGAGATCTAAAAGTGATGGCAAGAAAGGCATAGAATGCCTGGTGTGGTTTGATCAAGTGCAATGTACAAGAGGAATTACTGGGAACTGATGGAGGGCGAGCATGATAGTGGGACAGGAGGAAGGCTCAAGGAAATAGAGGAAAGAACTAGGAGGCAAAAGCTATTTATAGATGTATAGGTGTGGGCATGTATATATGTAAATATATTAATTTATAATGATAGAGATATAAGTCAATGTATATATATTTATACGTTAAGTATTAAGATAGCAGATGGACTTTGGGCCTCTACTAAACACAAGAACACTTTTTTTCTAATAACCTGGCACTTTTTGATACTCACCTTCCCCACGATCCGGATCATTGAAGACAAAAAGGGTGCATAAACAACTGTGGTGAAGAAGGTTGACGGTGCCCAGCTTTCAAAAGATATAGCAACTGGGGTCTTAAAGGTTTGAGGCTAAACAAGCAGCCAGCTAGCAAGGAAGCAACAAAGCCCACATTAGAGAAGCACAGGAGCCTGTGTGATCATGAAGTGTTGATGAGATCAGGTATCAGTTATCAAAAGCCAAAACAAGCAATTATATCGATGTGTATGAGGGGAGTTGGAGTGGAGATCCAAAGTCCATCTGTAGACAACTGGACAACCCCTTACAAAAGGGTCACAAGGAAAATATGATTCAACCAGGGTACAGTATAACCCTGAGAAAACACACAACATTCCTCTAATTCCTGAATGATTGCTCCTTCCTCCCCCAGCACCACACCCCACTCTTATGACCCAGTTATACCTTAAAAATTTGGCTAGACTGGGGTATATACATGGGTACAGGTAAGAGCTCTCAACACACAGAATCCAGGACAGATAAACCCCTCAGGAGCAGTAGTCAGAGTATCCCTACCATGAGGGTAAGGGGAGAGTGGGGAGAAAAGAGGGAAGAAAGGGGAAGCTAATCACAAATTTGGATATATAACTCCCCCAGGGGGACGAATAATAAAAATGTGGGTTAAAAGAGACAATGGACAGAGTAAGATATGAAATAACAATAATAATATATAATTTATCAAGGATCCACAGGGGTGGAAGGGTGAGGGATGGAAGGGAAAAAGAGAAGCTCATACCAAGGGCTCAAGTAGAAAGAAAGTGTTTGGGAAATGATGGCAACATATGTATAAGTGTGCTTAATAAAATTGAATTATGGGTTGTTGTTTTTTTATTAAAAAGAAGGTCTGATTTGTGGCAGACAGCAGACTGGTTTTGCCACCATGACAATGCACCATCTCAGTGTGCCAGTTTTTGGCAAAAAATAGCATGCCTCTCTTGCACCACGCACCTCGCTCACCTGACCTCGCTCTGTGCAACTTTTTGTTTCTGTGAACGCATTAGGACTTGAAAGGACAGCGATTTGATGATGTAGAAAAGGTGAAAAAGCAAACAAGGGAGGTGCTGTCAGCCATGCAAATAGATAAGTTTGAAAAATGTTTCCAACAATGGAATTGCAAATTTGATGAATGTATTAAATGTAATGGAGAATACTTTGAAGGTTATAAGGTTCTTTTGTAAAAAAAAATTTTTTTAAATACATAGCTTTGAAAAAGAATTCTGGATTTTGGGGGGTACCCCCTCACATGTGTGTGTGTACATAAGTTTTAACGAAAAAAAATCTGAAGAAATTTCAGGGGGAAAATTCTTAGAGGAACTCATAAAACAACAAAGAAAGAAATTTTATAATAGCATTGTTTTTAATTTTTTAGATGCTAAATATGTGTGCATGTACACAGTTTTAACACCTGTGGATTCTACCAGAATAATGTCAAAAGAAAATGAAAATCTGAAAAAGCACTAAAGCTTATTCCCAAGATAAGAAAAACAAGCAGAAAGCCCACTGAAATTTATTGAAATCCTAAACCTTCCCAACTATACGAGGAGATGAAAATTATTCATCACTTTAGTATTTTGCAGTAGTTCCTAATGTTTGTTTTCGTTGTTGTGAAGAAAACACAATGTGACAGTGGCTAAACAGACATCGCAATTATAAGTTTTCTCCTTTCCTTTTGGAGGCCTATCATGAAAGCAGGAATATTTGTGTGAGGGATTTCTCAGGAAAGTTTTCAATGAGAAACTGCTGGATTTGTTGATGGGCAGTCGGCTGTGATTTGTACAATGCTCACCTTTCATACACTGGAGACTCTGGTTTGATTCCAGGCAAAGGACCCTCATGCTCAAGCACCTCTCAGTCTTTTGCTACAATGCTGAACAGATTTCAGTGGAACATGCAAGCTAAGATGGGCTAGGGAGAAAAATCCGGCATCTCATTCCAAAAATTAGCCAGTGGGAAAATGTATGGATTACCACCGTCTAGTCTATAACTCATCATGTGGTTTTGTTCCATTGTGCATGATGTCACCATGCGTGAACTCTACAATAACTAAAGCAATAACTGTCCAACTGGAAACCTGGACCTAGATTTCTCAGGGCAGTACTGATATCTGCAGAGCTGAGACCGATTTCCTGAAAGGAAAGGAAGGTGGCCCTGACTTGGTATCGGAATGGATCTGGTAAAAGCCAGCCCCTCTTGTAGTTTAATATCATTACTGACACCATGAATCTTGGCTAAAGGCAGAGAATACCAGAAAGATGTGTACCTATGCTTTATTGACTATGCCAAATTATCCATCATGTGGCTCATAACAAACTATAGAAAACATACTGAAGAATGGGAATTCCAGAACATTTCAATGTGCTCATATAGAATCTGTATCTGAACTGAGAGACAATCATTCAAACTGAGTAAGGGATTACTGCATGGTTTGAAACTAGGGAAGCTGTGGTGCCAAAAAGCTCGGTGTGTTTCAGAGCCGTATCCTTTTAACATACTTAGTCAGTCTGTATGCTGAGCAAACAATCCAAGAAGTTGGCTAAAAATTTTTTAATGAGGCAACAGGACTGGAGTAAGGCTACTAAACAACCTGATGACGCACCTTGATTGCTGAAAATGCAGAGGACTTGAAGCATTTGCTGATGAAAATCAAAGATCGCAGGCTTCAATACAAATTGCAACTGGAGCAGTAGACAATGTCTTAATCAAAGAAGAAAAGTTGATGTGGTCAAAGGTTTTACTTAACTTGGCTCCACAACTGACCCTCATGGGTGCAGCAGTCAATAAACCAAGCAACTTATTGCACTGGGCAAATCTGCTGCATAAAGCTTCCCTCCTTAAAGTACTAAAGAGCAAAGACGTGACTTTGAAGATTGAGGTATGCATGACTCAGATAATGGTACTTTCAATTACTTCAAATGCATGTGAAAGCTAGATACATGCTTTGTGTAAGGAAAAAAGAAAGATTGGAGAAAATTTGGTGCATTTGAATTATGGCTGAGGAAGAATATTGAAAGTACCATAGGTGGCCAGAACAAATAAATCTGTCTTGGAATTAGCATAGTCAGAATGCTCTTTAAAAGAGAGGACGGCATGACTTTGTCTCACATTCTTTAGCTTATTATCAAAAGAGGATATAGGGACAGGACATAAGTGAAACAAAAGAAAACCCTCAATGTGATGGACTGACATACTTTGGACATGTTGTCAGGAGAGACAAATCCCTGGAGAAGGGCATCATGTTTGGTAAAGTAGAGGAGCAGAGAAAAAAAGAAGGCTCTCAAGGAGAAGGACTGACACCGTGGCTGCAACAATAGGCTCAAACACAACATTTGTGAGGATGGCCTGGCACAAGACTGGGCAGAACTGAATTTGTGGCATCACACATCAACAACATGTTGTCTAAATCACTTTACCAAACATGATGTCCTTCTCCAGAGACTGGTCTCTCCTGACATGTCCACAGAATGTAAGGCAAAATGTCACCATCCTTGCCTCTGAGACGCACTCTGGCGATACTTCTTCCAAGACAGATCAGTTTGTCCTTTTAGCAGTCCATGGTGCTTTCAATTGTCTTCATCAGCACCATAATTCTTTAGTCTTCTTTATCCAATGTCCAATTTTCACATGCATATGAGGCAATGAAAAATAGCATGGCTTGGGCCAGGCTCACCTTAGCCCTCAAAGTAACATCCTTGCTTTTTAATACTCTAAAAAGGTCTTGTGCAGTAGGTTTACCTAATGCAACTCATCTTTTGATCTCTTGACTGTTGTTTCCATAAGTAATGATTGTGAATCCAAGAAAAATATAATCCTTGACAACTTCAACATTTTCTCCATTTATCATAATATGAACTATTATCCAGTTGTGAGGATTTAGGTCTTCTTTACATTGAGTTTTAATCCATACTGAAGACTACAGTCCTTTATCTTCATCAGCAAGAAGTCTTCCTCACTTTCAGCAAGCCAGGAGTCATCTGAACATCAAGGGTTGTTAATCAGCCTTCCTCCAATCCTGATTCCACATTCTTCTTCACATAATCCAGCTTCTCTGATTATTTGCTCAGAGGACACAACCCCGAGGCACACCTTTTCCGATTTTAAACCATGCAGTATTCCCTTGTTCTGCTCACACAACGGTCTCTTGATCCATGCACAAGTTCCACGTGACCACATGCTGTGTTCTGGAATTCACAATCTTTTCAAGGTTATCCATAGTTTTTTTTTATGATCCACTCAACTGAATGCCTTGGCTTTTCGGTGGAAAACTCTGGTATTCTCTACTTTCTGCCACCATCCACCTGACATCAGCAATGACATCCCTTGTTCCTCGGCATTAAAGAGCTGAACAGGACTGATATGACCACAGTCATATGGTCTACTATAACAGGGTTGACAAGCTAAAGAAGACAATTGACATCACATCATCATCAATAAAGCACATTTCAAGATATATCTGAAGTACAGCACTGTCAGTGATAAGATAATGCCCTTATGCCTACAAGGCAGACCAATTAATATGACTATTATTCCAATTTACCAGCAACCATTAAAGGTAAGGGTGAAGAAGCTGAAGTTTTCACTAATTTATGTAGCCTGAAATTGATCAAATATGCAATCCAGATGTATTGATATTTACTAGTGATTGGGATGTAAAAGTTGGAAATAAAAAATTATGATCATAGGTAGACAATATGGCTTTGGTGATAAAAACAACACCAGAGATCAGAGAATAGAATTTTGTAAGACCAACAGCTCATTAAATGCAAATATCTTTTTCAACAACAGAAAAACTGACTGAACATGTGGAAGATACCATATGGAATACATAGAAGTCAAATAGACTACATCTGTGGAAAAATAGATGTTGAAGAAGCTCAGTAGTATCAGCCAGGGTCAGGGGCTGACTGCAGAACAGAATATCAATTGTTCATCTGCAAGTTAAAGTCAGAGCTAAAGAAAATTAAAACAACTTTGTGAGAGCCAAAATATCAACTTGAGTATATCCTATATGAAGTTAGAGACCATGACAAGAATAACTTTGACTCAGTGAACACTAGATGGATTGCTACAAGAAATGTAAACTACCAATGATCATTGGAACAGCACAGGAGAAGCCTTCTGTTGGACATTGAGCTATCACCATAAAGCAAAGCCTGCAACTAACACTAACACGTATGAATCAAGAGCCTCCTATGACATGCTCAGCCCAAATCTTGCTTACAGAAAATGCAAGAGGAAGAAAGATGCTCTTGCTTGCCAGAGTCTTCCATTCAGTACAACTGTAAAATAAGGAACCCCTCAGGCTTGCTTCTCTCCATTCTTCTGAAAGTGTTGACAGGATGCTTTTCAAGTCTTTGAAAACAAGAATATATTTTTTTCTACGTACTTACTGAAAACTTTCTCCGACCCTTTGTGAAAGGGAACAAACAGCTCTGCTACCTAAGGGCTCACAAGCAGTATGTCAGGGTTTACTGGTAAATCTCAGTCATACTTAATTGAAATCTAAATTTGCTGCCTCTACCTCAGGCCTCCCTGACATGATGCCTAGTAGGTATATATGGAATATTACTATAGGTGTGTTTTCCTTTGCAGGTCCCATGTAGAGTGTCTTTATTTATTCATAGGTGTGTAATCAGCTCCAAAGGGGTCCCTGGAAGGTACAAACTATTAATCACTCAACTGAAAAAACAAAGATTAGCAGTTCGAGGACATGGAATGAAGGACATCAATCTTGATTTCAGATGGGCACAGGGTGAAAGTAGAGAATACCACAAAGATTTTTGCCTGAGTTTTATTGGCTGTGCAAAGACATTTGGCTGTTTGGATCATAACAAATTATGGGAAACAGTGTTAATGATGAAACTTCCAAAGAAATTAATTGTGCCCCTGCAGGGCCTGAGCATAGACAAGAAGGCAGTGGCTAGAAAAAAACTAAGGGATACTGCGTGGTTTAAAATTAGGAAAGGGATGTTTCAGGGTTTTATCCTTTCAACATACTTATTCAGTCTGTGTGCTAAGAAAATTATCCAAGTGTATAAAAAATAACATGGTACCAGGGTTGGAGGAAGGATACTTAACAACCATCAATATTTTATGACACACTTTGCTACCAAAATTGAAGTAAATTTGATGCATTCACTGATGAAGATCAAAGAGTACAACCTTCTGTATGAATTACTCCTCACCATATAGAAAATTAAAAAAAAAATCTCCATTGTAAGCAATAAGCAACATCCTGATAAATAGAGAAAATATGGAAGTTGTCATGGATTTCATTTTACTTGGGTCTACTACCAGTGTCCCAAGAAAACAAATGGCATAGTTCATTTGGCCAATCTGCTGCAAAAGATCTCTTTACAATGTTATGTTAGTCTGGGTTGACTAGAGAAACAAATTCATAGATACTCATATGTGTATAAGAGATAACTTTATATCAAACAGCAATTGTAAATTAAGACAACATCCCAGCCCAGTCCAAGTTAAGTCCATAAATCTGATACTAGCCCATATGTTCGTTACCAATGTATAAATTCTTCTTAAGATACATGCAGCACATGCAATGATGCTGAATGCAGGAAGAAAGATCACAGGCCAGCAGGTGGAAATTCTTATGGATCCAGTGGCAGTGGAAGCATCTCAGCGCTGGCAGGGGTCTCCACGTGGCTCCTTCAGCTCCTGGGCTCTAGCATAGCTCCATGTGCCCAGTCCGCAGGAACGTCTCGCAGGGAGTGAGCATGTCCCGCCTTCAGCAAGCTATTTATCTTCTTCGCGCCTCCAAGTGAGGTCATCAAGCTGTGACTTGATTGACAGGCTAAACTCCACCCCTTCACTCTTAAGTCACAAGTTGACACCAGATTATGTAACTACCAAAAATATAAAGAAGCAAAAATGTTACTTTGTAGACCAAAGTGTGCCTGACCCAAACAATGGTATTCTCAATTGCCTCACATGTTTGAGAGAGCTGGTCAAGGAATAAGGAAGACTTAAGAATCAATGTCTTTTAGTTATGCTGTTGGTGGAAAAATATTAAATATATTATGGGCTACCAGAAGAAAAAATAAACTGTGTTGAAAGAAGAGTAACTAGAAGGTTCCTACAACTACAAAGATGGCAAAACTTTGCCTGATGTACATTGGCTATGTTATGATGAGGTATAGTCCCTAGACAAAGGACGCCAAACTAATGCGGAACAGTGAACTTTTGGCAAACCCATTTGGGAATTTTTAATGCATTGTGCCAAAGGAAACATAGGTGACACAATTATTTTTCAATTATCTACCAATCTAATCGTTGGTATTTCGAACATCCAGCAGTACTGTGAAAGAAAAGCTTGCCCACCTGCTATGTAATGATTGCATCCATAAAAACGATATGAAAGTTTTACCCTTGAGGTCTCCATGAGTTGAAATTGATAATAATGGGTTTACTTTTGGTTTTGTGTCAAACACAAAACCCACTAAACCCACTGCCATTGAGTCATTTTGTACTCACAGCAATCCAATGAGGCTGTAAATTCTTAAGAGAGCAGACAACCTCAACTTTCTCCTGAGAGGTGGTTGGTGCTTTTGAACCACCAACCCTATGATTAGCAGTCCAATGCCTAGTCATGGTGTCAAAAGAACCACATTTTAAAGATATACTCATATTAGTTTATTTTAGCTGCTTTTTCCTAAGTTTTAATTAAACTGATTTAAAAAATACTTTGACTTGATTTTTAGTGCATGTTAGTTATGTAAATTATGAAATAGCCAAGCCTATGTGGATGCGTGTACTCTCTACATTAGAGGCACACATGTATACACATCAGATGGAATTCTAGATATTATTTTAATTTTTAGAAAAAAAGGTAACAGTACATGTAGTAAATTACCATTTGTTTTTAAAGGGGGTATATTACATATGTATATATTACATACATATATGGTGTTATGTATGATATTTAATGTACACAGTTTATCTGGAGTAGTAGTTTACTTCTGGAAAGAGAGATTAGAAGATTTAGACTAAAGGAGAAAGTTAGGAGTCTTAAAATGTATATGCATTCTCTTTGGGGTTGTTTGATGCTGTTTGCCATAAGACAACACCACGTTTTTATTTTTTAAAAATTTAGTGTCAAATTCATATATTTTGGCATTAAAGTCATATTCTATGCTGTTTTATTTTTAAAACACAATTTAGTGTATGCTATTGGTAAAAACAGTCAATTACATAGCAAAACTAAACTGACGCTATTACATTCCAAAATTAGTGTAGATGAACATACTGTAAGTACCCCTTATCTGAGGGTGATAATTCCACCAGAGGATGCCTGAAACTATAGATGATGCTGAAACTTGTAGTATGTTCCCTAGGAGAAGGTCTAATCTAGAAACTAGGCAAGCATTGGACATGAGTAGCAACATGAACTAAGGAGAGGGATATGCTAAAGAAAGGATGATTCACATACTGGTCACAGGATCACGCAAGATTTCATCACTTTACTCAATTAACATTTTCAGAAAGAAGTTGAACACATAAAGCAAAACTTTGGTTAAGAGAGGACTACTGTACTTTGAAATAGCATCCCATATATGCTATGGTTAATTTTAGGATAATTCTCTTTGACATAAACAAAGATACAGACGCTAATGAAAAACAGATTTTATATATATACATATATAAAAACTTTTATTAGGGGCTCTTACATCTCTTATCACAATCCATACATTCCTCCAGTGTATCAAGCACATTTCCACATATGCTGCCATCATCATTTCAAAAGCATTCTCTTCTTACTTGAGCCCCTGCTATCAGCTCCCCATTTATTCCCCCTCCCTCCCTCGCCCACGTTCCCTCATGAACCCTTGATAAATTATAATTTTTTTCCATATCTTACATCGTCCTCCATTACCCCTCACCTACTTCTCCATTATTCATCCCCCTGGGAGGGGGTTATAGATTGATCCTTGTGATCAATTCCCCCTTTCTCCCCCCACCCTCCCCTAATTCTCCTGGTATCTCTACTCTCCTTGTTGGCCCTGAGGGGCTTATCTATCCTGGATTCGTGTGTTGCAGGCTCTTATCTGTAGCAGTGTGCATGTTCTGGTCTAATCTGACTTATAAGTAGAATTGAGGTCATGAGAGTGGGGTGAAGGAAGCACCAAAGAACTAAAGGAAAGGAGGAAAGTTGTGTGTTTCATCGGTGCTATACTGCACCCTGACTGGCTCATCTCTTCCCTGGGACCCCTCTGTGAGGGGATGTCCAAGTCAGATTATATATTTGATAAGTTAAATATTTATTTCCAATTGTACTGTGTAGTAACTCATGTGGAAATCTTCTGGACTCTCCTCTGGACTAAAATCTCCTTCTGGGTGAATCGACATTGACTCAATCACAAGGTTTTGTTTACTTGTTTGTTGGTTGGTTGGTGGATTAAAAAAAAAAGACCTGATTCATCTAATTACCCCCTAAAAGTCTAACATAAAATCAGGAAAATAGTGACGGTGGTGGCGGCGGTGTTAGGTGCCCTTAAGGTAGTTCTGACTCATAGCAACCATATGTACAATAGTACAAAGCACCACACACCGGTCCTGTGCCATCTGCAACAATTATGTTGGAGCCCATTGTTGTAAACACTGTGTTAAACCATCTTGTTGAGGGTACTCAACAAGACTTACTACTTCACTGAACCTCTACTTCACTAAGTATAATCTCCTTTTCTAAGGACTGGTCTCTCCTGACAACATGTTCAAAGTGCTTGAGACAAAGTCTCACATCTTTGCCTCTGAGGAGTATTCTTGGCTGTTCTTCCAACACAGACCTATTAATTCCTCTGGCAATCCATAGCACACCCAACAGTCTTCATCAATACCATAATTCAAATATATCACTCATTTTCAATCTTCCTTATTCATTTGAGTAAGTACTCAAAATATATTTGTTGAACAAATAAGTATTGACCTCTTAGTGCAATCTTTTGCCTTTACTAATTAAAAGGGTTTCTTTGATGTGAGACTTAGTGTGAAAAATAAATACACAGTACTTCCCAAATTTATTTCACCATGAATAAAAAATTTTCCTCAAAAAAGTAGTAGGCAGAGCTAACAGTAATGAAACCTACATAAATAAAAATGGAAAACATTGCATTTACTTGTCAGTTATGCAAAAGTTAAGAACTGCAGAGACCACCAGAGCTCAGTGTATAGCCACGAATTCCCTGAATTTCCCGTACACCCTACTGTTTGATAAGGGTCAGAATTATAACCAGAAGTGATGTGCCTCTTCTATCCCAAGGTATATGATAGCAGTGTGTCTCCATCCCCCAGTGTGGAGTTGGTAATTGATCTCATATAATTGACCTCACAAGTCTTGTCCTCAAGCCACAAGATATAGAATACCCCTTATACTTGCATCAGTGTGATAGACCAGGTTGATTAGAGAAACTAATCCAGAGACACTCTTGTGTAGGTACTTTAGAGAAACAAATCCACAGAAACTCATGTATAGGAGAGAGTTTTATATAAGGGGTAAGTGCACATCAAGAAAACATCCTAATCCAGTGCTGCCCAAGCCCACACGTCCAACATTAACCCCCATATTTCCAACACCAATCCGCAAAGTCTTCCTCCATCTCACAAAACACACACTGTGATGCCAACTGTAGGAGGAAAGCTGAATCAGTGAACATATAAGCATCTCAGCACTGGCAGGGCTCTCCACACGTCTGCTCCAGCACACAGCTGCATCAGGGTAGGTCCATGCGGCTTCTCCTTGGGGATGTCTAGCAGGAAGTGAGCCTTTCCAGCTGAAGCATAGAACTGGCTAAGGCAGCTACACCCTGTTCCGACCATCACAAAGCAAGAGACCCAAGAACTTGAAAGGTGAGGCCCACCAAGCCATTTATCCTTCTGCCCTTCAATTAACCCCACATGTGTTTATCGGCCAGGTTGGCACAATAAACTAACTACCTCAACTCATATATATGTAAGAGAGAGCTTTAGATCAAGAAGTAATTATTTATCAATAAAACATCCCAGTCTAGATCAAGTCCTTAAGTTCGATGTTAGCCCATATGTCTGATAGTAGTCCACAAATTCTTCTACAGACTCACGTAGCACATGCAATGATGCCAAAAGCAGGAAGATCACAGGTCAGTGGGTGAAAAGTCTTATGGAAGCATCTCAGCCTTGGCACGACTCTCCATGTTGCTCCTATGGCTCCAGGGCTCAGGCTGCCATCAGCATAGCTTCATATGGCTTATCAATAGAATGTGAGCCAAAGAGAGTGTGTGTCCCACCTCCAGGGAGGAAGATAGGAGTTCCCAGAATCCTCAGGAGAAGACAAGGCCCACACAGAGGCATTATTAGCTATGACCTGATTGACAGGCTAGACTCCAGCCCTTTGCTCAAATTGACAGGAGATAATGTAACTGCCACAATCAAGAGTTTCTGTAAACAGCACATTCTTGTAGTATGATCCTGAAATCTCACATTGGTATGACAATATAATCTAGCCTATCTTGGTGAAATCAGGAGGAGGCATTCACCGAATCAAGGCTTTCCATCATATAACAAGTATATAGTACCAACAGAAAAAAACAAACTCATTTCCATCAAGTCAATTCTGATTCATAGAGACCCTAGAGGACAGGCTAGAACTGCCTCCCTCCTCTCCCCACCCCATGGGTTTCCAAGACTTTTAACCATTTACAGGGAAAGCCTGGTCTTTCTCCTGCAGGGTGGCTGGTTATTCAAATTGCTGACCTTGTGGTTTTAAGTGCATCACATGGCCCACTACACCACGAGGGCTCCTACCATATATAGTGCCAGGCACCTTATAATAATGTTATAATAAATAATAATAATAATGTTGTAATAATATTTGTAAAGATGTATGACATCTTATTATAAGTGTGTTGAAGACTATCAGAAGGGAAAGTGCAAGGATGTATATTCTAGGTCACTTGAAGAAAAAGTATTAGATACTTTTTACCTTTGTAAGCTTACGTTATTATTTTGGTTCAATTTGTCAAAAACTAAACTTGTAAAAAAGAACATTTACATCAAATTAACTAGTCTTTTATTGTGCATGTATTTTACTCCATACTTTCCTAAAGACCAGAAGTTTCTGTATGTAAGCTTACTGTTGTTAGAGGCTGCCACACAAAACAATATGAAACACTGTCCATCTCACAGCATCCTCACAATTGTTACTATGTTTGAGTCCATTGTTGCAGCAGTGTCAATCTATCTCCTCAATCCTCTGCCTCTTTTTTGCTGACATTTTACGAGGGGAGCCCTGTGGCATAGTGGTTACACATTGGACTGATAATGGCAGTCAGGAGTTCAAAACCACCAGCCACTTTTTGGGAGAAAGACATGGCTTTCTACTGCGATAAACAGGGACAGTCTCAGAAACCCACCGGGGCAGTTCTACCCTGTCCTATGGGGTCACGAGGAGTCAGCAATGACTCGAGTTACTTTACCAAGCATGATGTCCTTCTCCAGGGACTGGTCTCTCCTGATAAAATGAGACAAATGAATGATTGATACAAAGCACACCATCCTATCTTCCAAGGATGATTCTGGCTGTACTACCTCCAAGACAGATTTGTTTTTTCTTCTGGCAGTCCTTGATACTTTCAATATTCTTCCCCAACATCATAAGCCAAATGTGCCAATTCTCCTCCAGTTTGCCTTATTCATTGTCTAGCTTTCACATTAAAAATATCGTGGCTTAAGTCAGATCCATCTTAGTCCTCAAAGTGACCTCTTTGATCTTTAAAACCATAAAGAGGTCTTGCACATAAAGCTTAGTGATCAGTCTACTCAGAATCATTTTTGCTATCTTCATATTTCTATAAAGGGGCTTCAGAAAGTTTGTGAACAAGTGGAATTAAAAGATAATCAAATTTTTTCCACAAATTTTTGAAGCTTCCTCCTATGTATAATTCTTGGCATAAGAAAAAAAGTTTTAAGACCAAAAGATAAGCTTCAAGTGCTCTTGGGCCTTTGCCGTAGTTAGGCAGAGTCAGCATTTTCTAGATTAAGGCTATGTAACAAATCAGGGCCCTTGATAGATTTATCATTTCTGATGGAAGAAATAGGCATGCAAGATTAAATTATCTGGTAGTGACTTGTATTTTTTTTCAATAGCCATACCTCTTTTTTGACATAACAGTGCATTGAGGTGGAAGGGAGCTGTTGAAGCAAAATGTTTGGAAGGCCTGCTACTCCCGTTTGTCACTTCAAGTTGAGAAATGCCTGAATGGTGGGAGTTACTCAGTCTCACCTCTCTAAATCCTCAGGATCTCTTTTCAACATCAGCAGGAGTTAACAATTGCAGTAATCCAAGAGTCTGGAATTCCAACACAGACTTTCAAGTAAGGCCCAAGTCATGGGAAAACAAAATCCTTCATTAAATTTCTGTCAAATGCTCTAATCAGCTACACAACTTGGCTCAAATTCTCACAACCACAGCATGCTATGTGTTTCCTCCTCCTCTTCCTCCCCCTCCTCCTCCGCCCTTTAGGAAGGTTGTTCCCAGGTCTCTGTACTGGCCAGGATTTAAACTCCGGGTTTATAGAACTCCTGGGACTCTTCATGGAAGCTACATTGACAGTCCAAGTTAAAATCTGGTGTGCTGGTCAAGAAAACCACAAACCCTGACTAGGCACTTTATCAGTCAGACTCTGCCTTTGAAAGATAAGCCCCCTCTGAGACAGAGGTCAGGATCAGACTGAGCTAGTGCAGATTAGCTCTCTGGCTGAAATGTGTATGAACTAGGTGAGTCTGACCCAGAGTTAGCTCTGGATATGAACATTCCCTCTTATTATTTCCAACCTTTATTTACTTATAACCTTTTTTAAATACAGATTTCTCTTTTCACAGAATTATTGACTACCACTGAGCTCTTGATTACCATTAGTTTATTTTGGTCTTCTTTCATTTTTTTCTTTAAAGTATATATATATAATTTGGAACTAATTTTTTCTTCATTGAATAGTTTTTCAAATTACAAGAATAATAAAAACATAGCACCACAAAATGCATGAAAAAAACTCTAATAAATCTGTGTACATCTTCCATAACATTATCTATACTCATACACGTACAGAGAGGGCTTCCAAAAGTTCATGGAAAAATTATCTTTCAGTTCCATTTTTCAAGTCTTTTAAAACCTCCTTGGTACCTACAACCATACACAAATACAAAATTACATAGATACACATATTTAAACTGGTGTGTTGATAGCTAAGTGTTGATTAGAGCCAAAATGCCAAAAACAAATGCACTGACATTGAGTTTCCTGATTCCTAAACCCCAAAATTCACAGCCATCAAGTCAGTTCCAACTCAGTAACCCTATATAGCATTCACAGAGTTGTAAATCTTTACAGAATCAGACAGCCTTATCTTTGTCCCCCAGAGAAGCTCGTGGGCTTGACCCTCTGACTTTAGTTAGTGATCGGATACTTACCTGATAGCACCAGCTGGACTCCTTGATTGATTGGATAATCCTGCTTTTACAAGCCAAAATAATATTATTCTCACTCCTCTAATGTTTTCTTGTATATGACAATTGTCCATAGCCAAGTTCTAATCCCATCATTCTTCTTATGCCATCATATATGTTTATATATAGATATTCATTTCCCATTAAAAATCATATCATCTTTGATGGTAATGTGCTGAGTGGAGTCTTCATCTTTCTTCTTTTACTTGGCTCCCCATCTTTCCTGCCCACACCCCTCTTGTATGGCACCTAAATCTAACTTGGCAATTTATCTGTGGTCTCGCGTTAATTATTAAGACTCTTTTGTGGGGCAGACTTCCTTAGGCGAGGTTATTCAAAATCTACCAAGTTAAAAACAAATGCTCATTTTGCCAAAGACTGAATATCTTGGTTTCTGAACATATGATGATTACAGGCAAATGTGTCATTCACCAATAACTCTTACGCAATATGTTCTTGTAATGAACAACAACTTACATAACCAGAACAAATGTCAGACATCTATCCAAAAGACTGTCCTTAGAGTGAAAACTTAAGATAGAAACTCAGGTCAAGCTGATCTATTAAGGTTTTCTAGAAAAATATTGAGATAATCTTGGGGTGTTGCCGTTAGACGCTACCACTGCCAGCGCCTGGTGACTCTGCACAACAGCACAAGACACTGCCGCCCCTGCACCACCCTTCCAGGGGTAATTTTTGTGTAATGATGGTTTGTTGCTTTCCCTATTGGAGTTTACTAATTTTTTTTCATCCCTTTGGGTTATTTTTCCTTCTCTCTCTTTTCTTTAATTTTAATCAATCATTTCATTGGGACTACTACATGGAGCTTAGTAATTAACCTGCCTTTTCCATTGCCCTTGTCTCCTGAGACTTTTTCCATTACAGAAATGCTTTAATATCTTATTCTGGAAAATATAACTGTTTTTCAAGATTAAAGTCAAATTACAGTCTCTAGAAAATATCCTTAGCTTATCCTACAGTTTTTCCATAAAGTAATTAATAGTGAAAAATACAAAGTTTTCCCATAGCATGGAAATTATCAGCACTGTACTAGAAAAGGCTAAAAACAGCTCATCCAGCCCTTCTTGGTTCTACGGGGCAGACACCCAGGTGAAACATTTGCTGTGACTTATCATTCTATTGCCAAGCCTTATTGCATAAGGGTGATTTGTGTTTCACATTAATTAGCTAAGAGGTTTGGACATTAATCCACTACCCAATAAACAGCCCTCTGAAATGAGGTAATTGTTGAAAAAGACCAGTCCTTGGTTTATTGCTCTTGGATTTTTTGGGCTGCGATATGTACAGCATGGTCTTTGGTGCCACCTTAAGAAAGTCACGCCTCTGGTTTTACACAGAGGAGCTTTCATCCTGGTGTCCTATATGCTTTGTGGCCACATCGTTCAAGAGCAAGCTGCATCAGTTGAAGAAAGCGGGGGATACTTTCACATGCAGAGCTTTAGGGAAAAGGAAACTGTGAGTGTGGTAAAAAGTACTTTCTGGCTGCCACATGTAGAAGTATGCAGGAAGAATGCAACTGGATGTGAAGAAGAAAAATATAGATTTCACCATCAAAAAATGTCAAAAATAATAATTATTAAGATCTATATAGAGGAGCTGAATCTGGGGGCTTGGGTGGAAAGAAAATGTTTAGAAAATGATGATGGCGGCAGATGTGCAAATGTGCTTGACACAATGGATGGGTGGATGGATGGATGGATGGATGGATGG
>NW_022103924.1:6096099-6097509 GCF_000313985.2 Echinops telfairi
AAGAGCACATTATGGATCTCCTCTCCCCGTCATTGGAGAAGCCTGACCCAGCCAAGTTGATACATACCTGTCCCAGACACCCTCTGAGACAGTTCATGATGAGTGGACATTGACTCATGAGACGGTAATAGGATTTTTTAAATGTCAATTTTTGGGCTTTTTTTCCCTTTAAAAAAAAATCATTTTATTGGGGGCTCGTAGACCGCTTATCACACTCCATATATACATTCTGTGTGTCAGGCACATTTGTACATTTGTTGCTATCATCATTCTCAAAACATTTGCCTTCTACTTGAGCCCTTGGTATCAGCTCCTCATTTTTCTCTTCCCTCCCCTCACCCCTTCCCTCATGAACCCTTGATAATTTATATATTATTATTATTATTTTGTCATATCTTACACTGCCCGACGTCTCCCTTTACACACTTTCTGTTCTCTGTCCCCCAGGGAGGAAGTTAGATGTAGATCCTTGTGATCAGTTCCCCCTTTCCACCCCACCATCTCTCCACCCTCCCAGTATCGCCACTCTCACCACTGGTCCTGAAAGGATCATGCACCCTGTATTCCCTGTGTTTCTAGTTCCTATGTTGATGACTTTTTAAATAGAAAAAAAAAAAAGATCTACATCAATAGGAGATGGAGCTTCAAAAAGTCTGGGGGGAAAGGAAACTGAAAGAAATAGAATTGTTCCCCCAATCTTTTGAAGAGCCCTCATAAACCTGCTATTAATCTGAACAATATGAAATTGTCCATTTTGAAGTTCAAAAATTGTTACACATTTGTATTTTCATATATTGTTGCAGTAAAAAATACATTGCACACTAACAAGTAAAATAATGTATGAGCCCATATCTAAATATGTTTGCGTTAGAATCTGGGAACGCATACAGGATACATGCAAGGCTGTAAACACTGCTTTTTACTGCAGGAGGGTGTTTGCATAAATGAGAGGTCCTCAAAAAGTTCATTGGAAACAAGATTAAAGGATTATGGATTTTTTTTTCATGAACTTCTTGAAGCTCCTTCATATGCTCACTGCCATCAAGTCAGTTCTCACTCAAAGTGATCCTCTCAACTAGTAGAACTGCACCTTTTGCGTGTCTGAGACTTTAAATCTTGAGAGGACTGAGCAGCCTTAGCTTTCTCCTGCAGAACAGCTGATGGGTTTGAACTGCAGCCCTTGTGTTTAGCAGCTCAATGGATAGCCCACTATGCCACCATATGAATGTATGTCTATAGGGAATAGTGATTATTATATCTTCATATTGTTTGCTTTGTGACAACAAGCAACTATTACTTTCACAGCTAAAAAGCATAACTAGAAATTAGAAATAACTCAGGTGACTGAGTTATTCCTGGTTCATGATTCTTTATCTTTTTTTTTTTTTTTTTACAACTTTTCATTTATTT
>NW_022103924.1:6098082-6101537 GCF_000313985.2 Echinops telfairi
TAATCTTATGGGCTGGCTGTCTAGACATGAACACCAACCATGTGTGCTAAGGAGGTTGCATACAAATGGAAATTATCTGTGAATATGGAATTGTTTCCGTATTTGCTCAAAAGGAAACACACTAAAAGTCATTTCACAGCCCTTGAGATAAGAATACCACAGAAAGATTGATCACTTGATGTCATTAAATCAAGTGCCCTTTGTGTAAATGTCTGGGGAAAAAAGATTTCCAGAGGTACTTCATGTACAACATGAAATAGGAGATAGAATATCAGTAAAGATAAGATTTCAGTATGTTAGTGTGTTAGCTGGGTTAAACACATGCTCCCTAATTCCCAAACTAAATCCCAGGCATTTTCTCTGGAATAGAAGATAGGGTTAAGATAAATAACCCATCTTTTTTTTTTTTTAAGAGATACACTGTATATATGCTCATGCTTGGGAGCATCCAAGAATGTTTACAGTGTTGTAACTTCAGAGACAGTTTGGGATAATGGTTAAAGGCTTCAAATCTCAATTCTACTACTTGCTGTTTTGGGATAACTGAAGTTCACCATGTATTCATTTTCCCTATATATAAAATGGGAGCGCTGGGCTGAGATCCACATGGTCAGCAGTTCAAAACCACTAGGCTTCTCTAGTGAGAATGATGGGAATTTCAACTCCTGCAAAGAGTTGCAGTCTCAGAAATTCACAAGGGCTCTTCTACCCTGTCCTTTAGGGACATTCTGAGTCACCTTCCACAGTAGTGAATTTTGTTGGTTGGTTGGTTGGTTTTATAAAGTGGGACTAATAATGAAATCATCTCTAGAGATGGTTATGAGGATTACATGTATTAATGCAGGTACAATAGTTAAAATTGTACCTGGAACTAAATCATCTAAGTGTCTATTAATTAGAAACATCCTCACAGCCTTAGCATACTTTTCAAAAGTTGGCCATATGTCATATCTTTTCTCAATAATTCAACACAGTGAGTAATTGGCTCCTTCCTGCCAGGCACTGTGTTTGGCATTCAGAATAAAAAAAACCTGATAGATTATAAATAAATAAATTGATAAAGAAAAAATATCATAATCTCTCTGTTGTGTGATCCTTTGTGCCTCTAGACTTTTAAAATCATTATCTCTTTTCAAGACACAGAACAAATTGAAGCCATTATTATTCTATAACTACTGATTAAAGAATCTACAAACCAAGAACAAGACAACACAAATTGAGTCCTCAAGGAGAAATACCACTAATAGGACTGTGTGGCCACAGGGTTTGACACCCCAACTCAGCATTTGTGGTTTGACTATAAATTACTGCGGCTAGCTCCACAACCCAGAGTAGGAATTTGATTCTGTTTTCTTAGGAAATTGGTGAGTTACATGAAAGCCTGATCACACTTGAAGCATGGGGTCTGCAGGTAACCACACAAATTCACACCAGCCCACATGCACAGGCCTGAGAGAAAGCAGGGCTGACCTAGAAAGGACCAGAAAATGAGTGTAAAATCAGATGCTAACCTGGGCACCTTTTCCCTCAGGGTTTCCTGGAACAAAGTGAAGTCTTCCCCATGTATAAGGTTTGTGATTTGTAAGCTTTTGGATAGGGAAGCAAAAGAAGAGAAGACCGTGACTATGTTCATTGATCATTGGAAACTCATATCATGCGCAGCATTCTTGTGGCTCAATGATTTCCCCAAATGCAGTGAGGCTATAGCTTTTGAAGCTGACTTAAGGTTTCACTGAGATTGCAGCAGCCTCTATCACTTACCTGTATCCCAAAGGCCCTGGAAGCTATTCCATCCATCCACCCATCCTGCAGCTGCAGCTCTTCCTGTGTACCAGCAGGAGAATGGAAGCTGGGGATGGTGTTGCTCAATGCCATCATGTGGACTCCAACTCAGGGTGACTTCACAGGTCACAGCAACATTGTCCAGCACTGCTCCATGCCCATGATCGCCAGCATGTTTAAGTTCACTGCTATGGCTCCTATGTCAATCCATCCCATTGAGACTCTCCTTCCTTTTTCCTATACATAAAATGTCCTTCTCTAGTAGTGGTTCTGACCAAGTATGTGCCCAAAGTAAGTGAATCAAAGTTTCAGACAAGATTTTATTATCCATAGGGTTTTACACAGGCTGATTTTTGGAAGTACTTTATCAGCCCTTTTGTTTCAGGCTTCTTTTGTCTCGAAGCCCTGTTATAAACTATCTGTCACAAGTAGCCCTGCTGGTATTAGAAGTATCAGTGGCATTGCTTATAGCATCCTATCAGCATGCCATCCACCGCAGTAAGACAAATTATATATGGATGGCTGCTTTTATGTGGGGAACTTAATATATCATTAAGTCAATTGACCTTAGTTCAAGTTCTACTCTCTGAGTAGTTGATGTAAAGCAGAAGAGGTGGAAAGGGAGTAGACAAGCAACTAACCATTCCTGTCATCGTTCCTGAAGGAAAGGAACATGTGTCAAAATTATCCTGTGAAACATTATTCCAAATGAAGATAAATAAGCCATACAATTTCTGGAAACACCCTCATAACAACATCCACCTTTCTGGCTTCCACAACTTCAAGTTCAGGCTTATGTAACACTTAGCCCAACATCCTCCTCTCTCAGCTGGTTTCATCTACCCTCCTGGAGTTACCCCCATCCACTCCTCATCCTATGTAGACCTCTGAATATATCTAGATTTTTCTCTAGGGACCTCCACTCTATTGTCACAAGACAACTATAAAAGTTTTATAGCAGCAGGACTCTATTGACCAGTGGATGTGCTATAAAAATTAGGTGTGTTACAACTGAGGAGCCGGCACATGAGAACAAGGCACTTTCACAGCATGGCTGCTGGTATAGCGTTTCTTATGTCAGAGAATTCTTACATCCGTGCATCCCCACCTGTTCATTCATCTTCGGGGGGGTAGGGGGAATCAATAAACAAAAAGGAAATAAAAGCCACCATTAAAAACATTCCTTTGAAATACA
This sequence comes from Echinops telfairi, assembly GCF_000313985.2. Classification (NCBI taxonomy): domain Eukaryota; kingdom Metazoa; phylum Chordata; class Mammalia; order Afrosoricida; family Tenrecidae; genus Echinops; species Echinops telfairi. The sequence goes on from NW_022103924.1 coordinate 6,101,060, forward strand.
GAAATTTAAAAGACCATGTTTGTTTGAGGACTTAAAGAATAAAATATGGCATACATAGAAGCCTAAATACAGACATGTACATATGTAAATATACTTAAGATTATGGGGGAAATGGACCTAGGTGCAAATATTTATAGGTTTAGTAGTAGGGTGGCAGGTGGACACTGGGCCTCCTCATGCGCATTCCCTTAATACAAGAGCACCTTGCTCAGCTAAGTAGTCATTTCATGATACCCACCTTCCCGACATGTTCGCTGAAGACAGACGTGTGCTTAAGCAAATGTGGTGAAGAAAGCTGATGGTGCCCATTATCAAAAGATACAGCGTCATGGGTCTTAAAGGCTTGAAGGCCAACAAGCGGCCATCTAGCTCAGAAACAACAAAGCCCACAGAGAAGAAGCACACAAGCCTGTGTGAACACAAGGTGTTGAAGGGATCAGGTAGCAGACACCAAAGAACAAAAACCATCATTGTGTGA
>NW_022103924.1:6102365-6112750 GCF_000313985.2 Echinops telfairi
AAAGATGATATTGAGATACCCTAGAAAGATGAAAATCAAGGTGTTTGAGACATAGAAGGAAGAGAAATGTGTGCTGATTACAAAACTTTCTAGTGTGACAACTGAGGTCAATGGAAGCATCCATCACGAACTCAAACAATATCCTGCCCATTAATTGCAAAAAGATGTCAGACTTGGGAATGCAGAGCATCAGCAAAAAAGAAGATGAGATGGACTACTGCCATGGTCACAACAATGACCAAACAATTGAAGGTGAAAAGATGTCACGGGACCAAGTCACATGCCTATCTGTTATACAGAAGGTCACTGTAAGTCGGGGCCTACTGGACAGTATCTCACAGCAACAAGAAGGATGTTGGGAGAGGAGCGGGGAAATCTCTTTTTTAATGCAGAATTATTTAGTTTCACTTGTCAAGTTGGTGTGCTATGAAAACAACTGATAATGCACAAAATGTCTCTCCCTGCCATTTAAAAGGAGTCCTCTAAGGCTTATCTAATCCTCCCACTAGTCTTAGGCTCACATCCTGTCTAGACAGGGCTGGGAATTATCAGAAACCATTGGGTATTAATCCATGACCCATCTTTCAGTTTGTCATAGTATTGTGGCTTGCATGTTGATAGAAGCTATGCTCGAAGCTATGCTGCTGGTATGTCAAATGCCTTCAGGGTCACATATGATGGACAAGCTTCAGAAGACAAACTAGAAAGAAAGATCTGGTAATTGACTTCTGAAATTAGCCAATAAAAAACATATAGATCACAGAATATTGTCAATTATTCCGGCCAGATCATCAGAAAAGATACATCAGTACAAAAAAAGGCATATTAGGTAAAGCAGAAGGACAATGAAGTCAAGGGAAACCCTCGTGGAAATGGAACTGATATCATAGATTCAAACATATCAATGATATTGGGCTGGTGCTATCACCATAAAGCAGAGCCAATCTGACAGCAACTAACAACAACAGCACGTATGAATTGAGCCTCCTATGATGTACTCAGCTTAAAATCTTGCTTATTGAAAATTCAAGAGGAAGAAAAACACCCTTGCTCCCCAGAGTTTTCCATTTAGTACGACTATGAAATAAGAAAACCCCCATCTGAGAGAGTATTGACAGGATGTGTTTCAAGTCTTTGAAAACAAGAAGACATTTAACTGAAAACTTGGTCTGATCCCTGGTGAAAGGGAAGATACACTTTCTAGTTCTATTACCCCAGGACTCCCAATTAGGTCAAAGTTTACTGATAAATATCAATCCTATCCAATTAAAATCTAAGCTGGCTGCCTCTACCTCAGTCCTTCCCTGACACGACTTCTAGTAGGTGTAGAAGGAGTGTAGCTGTTGGCCCTGTCTCCTTTGATGGTCTCATTTATTTATACATATGTGATCAACTCCAGCAGGGTCCCTGGGTGGTACAAACTATTAATTACTAAATTATAACCATAAAGTTTCCACATCAAATCCATTCAGAGGTACCTCTGAAGAAAGGCCTGGTGATTTGTTTCCAAAGGTCCATAGCTTTAAAAAACATATGGAGCACATATCTATTCTGACAGACATGGGGTCACCATGAGTCAGAATGGGCACAACAGCAACTGGTGCTGGTGGTCAGATCCATAGGGCAGTGAAAACTGTTGATCTGCTAAGTTTCTCACAAAAGGTTGAGAGGCTAAGTCCACCCAGAGGTCCCTTGAATGAAAGGTTTTGCAGTATAGTTCTCCAAAATTAACCATTGAAAACTCTATGGAGCACAATACTACAACCCATGGGGGCACCAGGGGTAAGAATCAACTCAACAGCAACTAGTTTGGGGGGTTAGCTCTAAAGAAATGAAAAGTGACTAGTCTTCACATAACAATTGGCAGCAAGTATGCCCCAGAGAATATAAGTCCCTTAGGAAGTGAAGGCACTCAACGGAGAGCATGCCTAACCTGGGATCTTTATCTCAACCCCAAACATGCCCTATGGAGAGGTTCATGAACACAGGGATCGAATGGTGCAGAGTAGCCAGGCACTAATGATGGGACACCAGACCTAGTTAGTTCATGGAACACACACTTTATTAGGCATATGCCATATGAATAGCATAGCATTTCTAGTGTTTGTTTTTAATATGAATTCATGTAAGAGTCTAATTCTCAAATATGAAGCAGTGAAATAGAGGATCAAGAATACCACAGAAGTGTGTGAGTTGTCTTCTGCAGAAGAGTAAACAACGAAGGAGATGAATGGGGACTAAACTCCAGCCCATGATTCTTCTCCAAGCCAGGTACCAGTGAAGCTGCATCTTTTTCCTCATATGATATGGTATAACAGAGCTCTGGGTGGGAAACAGAGTATATGGTCAATTCCTCATTATCAGATATATTTCTAACAGATGATGTAAGATGAATCTCCCCATTTGTAAAATGAGGACAATAATGCTACCCTGTGTTTTAAGTCTTGAAATAATGCGTCATCGAGTCCATTCCACTTTATGGTGGCTCCGAGTCTGTTAAAGTACCACAGTGTTAATAGGCGTGCTGACTTTTCAAAAGTAGACTGCCAGCTCTTTCCTCTGAGGCAATTCTAGACAGACTTGCATCTCTGATCTCTCAGTAGAAGGTGAGTGTGTCAACCACTTGCACCACCCCAGGACTCTGAGCCTTGAAAGACTTATGTTACAAGGTAGCCTGAGCTCAGAAGGGATATTGTGTGTTGGCTTCATTAACACTTTCTATTTCATATCTTTGGGATCCAATATCCATTGCAATGGCTACATAGAACTCACTGACAAAATTCATGATTAAAGGGTCATTAAGAAAGTTAACAAGTGTTAATGCCAGTTAGAAATGCTCAAGGTTGACTTGTTTTTTAGGTCATGTTACAAAATTCTTTCAAGTCTGTTAATAAATGTCCAAAGGAGCATATCACTCTTCTGTAAGCCTCGACCAAAGGGCATTCAGCTCAACCTCTGTGGGTCAGCACATCTAGCTCCTTTCATTAAATACCCAGAGACACCTCAGTTCAGGAAGCCTCAGCTCAATGGCTCTCATGTCCACGTCTATGCGTCAGCAAGCCCAGCTTCCCGAATTAAGTGCCCAGGGGCACTTCACTCCGTAAGCCAGCCTCCTGCACAAATGTACTCAGCTTGACTTCTCCAAGGGTTAGGAAATCCACCACTGTGTTCCATGCTCTAGCGCTTGCTCCTCTGACATTATAACTGTCTTCTGCATCCAGCGGGTTCACTGCTCAGTGGTGTTGCGTCCAGAGGACACGCTCCACTCCTGGCATTTCCTGGTAATAATAACTCTCATCCTGCTTCTCAGAGGGTTCATTTTATACACAGTAGGATGGCAATCCAATAAATGCTGCAACCATTACTCACAAGTGAATCCTATCAGTATCTTTTCCCCCACCTTCTTCCCAGTCTCACACAGGGAAAAGTCATTTGGTGGAAATTAGATATGGGCTTGAATAGCCACAGTCAAGAATTTGCTGCCCCTGAAAATCCTCAAGATGTAAGGATGATAGTAAATATTACATTTTATTTCCATTCTTTTCCTGAGAGAGTGTCACTTCCTGTCTAAGGGTATTGCTTAATCAGAGAGGAAAATGAAACCAATTTTTCAGTCCCTGTCAAGGAAACTTAGTGGAAGCTCTTATTTCACTAGTTATAACACAATCATGAGGAAGGCCTAACTATATGCGACCTACATAGCTAAACATGTATTCAAGGGCCCAATAGGCAATCTCAATAAATGATTCATCAATCCTACTGTCAAGTTTCATATGGAAATAATGGTTATAAGCAAGGACTAAGTAATTTGGGAGAAGAGATGGAGAAGTAAGGACTTATTTTCCTTGAGAGCAGGCAATTTTTTTTTTCTCACCTTGGAAATTCAGGGCCCGATATTGGAATTGGGAGCCCTAGTGGTGCTGTCAGGTAAGCCATGGGCTGCTAGCCTCAAGGTTGGCAGTTCAAGACCACCAACTTCTCCTTGGGAGAGACATGAGGCCATCAGCTCCCATAAAAATGTTCCAGGCTTGCAAACCTTATAAGCGGCTCACTATGAGTCATAATTAGCGAGGGGGAACTGGGTTTGGGTTTTGTCTTTCCAACATTGGAGTGGTGGGGGGCAGGTTCTGGGTTAAGGGCTTAAATATGAACCCAAAAGATGGGTAGTCATCCCTCACAATATGCCTCCAAAATGGACACACACAGAGTCAATATAACTCAGAGTCAATGTAGCACATAGAACAAAAATAATATGTGGCATACCAAGAAGCATTTGTGGCCATTTTTGGTGACTGAACGAATATGTGCCCCTAAGGGACCAACCCTACTTCAGGAGAGAGATGAGAATTCAGATTATAGAGTTAGGAGGACCCTGGGTAATTCATACAAAGTAATACTATTTGGCAAAACCTGCAGAAAATAATCTTCAATCTCTGTTTACTAACTGATTTGTATCTAACCTAAATCTGTCATGTTCCTTTTTTCCAGCATTAATGGATTCAGAAAACATGCACACAAGGTACAGGATTTCCTTGCTATCTGAAAGTAGAGTCTCCCTCTGAAACCTTTTGTAAGCCGAAATGATATAAAGGAAAGACCCAATTACCATTAGTTGAAGTGGAGAAAATGTTTGAGTGTTCAAAAATAACCTACCAAATCTTATCAATAACACATAAGACCTAAAATAGCACTAGCATGTAGCAAAAGCAGGAATGATATGATAAATACACAGCCTGTATCAAGTAGAAATAACGTAGGGACAATGCCATTCCTGCAGGACAAGCTACCTCTTCAATGACTTGCTGCAAAACAAATGCTCGTTTCCGTTTTCTTTCCTTTTTTTTTTTTGTAAAAGCAAAAATCCTCTTCGTATTTCTTTTGGTTAGTGAAAACAAGGACAACTGTTGGCCTTTCCTAAAGCCAAAGTGGCATAATGAAAACTTTCATAAAACAGGGGATAGTGTGATTTTACTCTCTTATCCAGACTAAGCAAGTGGCATTTTAAGATGTTCTAATCTACTTATTTTTGTATGCTATTTCAGCATACCAATAGATGAATTACTCTTCTTAGGTAAAAATCAAAATGAACTATGGTGTTACCATTAGATGATGCTATGATCACCTGCTCTAACTGCCTCCACTTCCAGCAGCTATCAGGTTGATTCTGACTCATGGCAACCCCATACGTATCAGAGTAGACCTGTGTCCCATAGGGTTTTCAGTGGCTTACCATTCAGGTCTTCCTTTCAAGGTACTGTTGGGTGGACTTCAACTGCCAACCTTTCAGTTAGCAACGGAGCCCCTTTGCACCACCCAGGTATTACACTCCAAGGACAATGTCTGGTTTGTTTTTTAGTATGGATGGTCCGTTCAGATTTAGAAGCCAACAGGATGGCGTGTTTATTGTCCAATAACAATAAGACCTTGAGATCAGAGTAAAAGAGAGGACGTTTGTGGTCTCTAGCTCAAGTCTGGCAGAACTTCATGGCAGGAAGTCAAATGTACTTCTCTCTTGAGAGCGAAGGAAGCGATTTGCTAAGGAAGAGTACCCATGAACAGAACTTACCCAGGCTTTAAATGTGTTTACTCTGCTTTCAATAGTATGGTTTCCTGCAGCACAGAGATTGAATACTACCCCAGCCAGGCCCAAGCCCTCACTTTGGTCTTCTTCCCAGCAGAGGACTACTTAGGAATGTATTTAGTGCCACCTTGTGGAATGGAAACAAACTTATTTGTAAAGGGCCTGTCCTGGTTTCTTTTACGTGTTTTTCCTTTTCTTTCATTCTTTTTTTTGTCAAACTCAGAAATAATGTTCTTTTTCTTGTTTCAGATCATTTTTTGTCCTCTGGGAAGGATGTCTGTGCTGGTCTGGTCATTGGCACATCTCAAACCTGGCAGGGAAAAACAAAATCCAGCTTGCCTCATGTACTGTCATTGTCCATCACCAACACTGTGACATACAGAGAGTAAAAGATTCCAGAAAGCTCTTAAACCTCACTCACAGCGTCAATAATTGAACCATAATCCCAAATAATTATATTTACAAGAACGGGTCTGTCCATAATCTCTCCAAAAACAATGCTATCCACATATGTTTTGTGTAGAAATCCACATACATTGGCTTAGCCATGTTTGGATTCTGCTCTTAAACTAGAAAATTAGCCTGACCTAACCAAAGTGTTTAAAATCACCCAGGATAACACATAACTTAAACCTCCAACCCAGCAATGCTATACCTAAGTACCCAATCTATCCTATATATACTCCTATATACCCAGTGGGCTTGAAAGCAGAGACGGAAAAAGAGACTTATACACCAATGGTCATTTGCAGCCCCATCCCCACTAACCAAATGTGGAAGCAACCTAAATGTCCTTCAATATAAGAACGAATAAACAAAATATGGCACATACATATAATGGAATACTGCTCAGTTCGTAAGAGAAGTGAACTCATTGTGCATGCTACTGTATGCTGAGTGAAATTAGCCAATCACAAAAAGACAAATAGGGTATGACTTCACATATAAAAAAGACAAGAAAAGGGGAAAGTACAGAGATCAAAGTTTATTAGTGGTCACCAGGGAAAGAGGCAAAGGTAAAGAGTTAACAATGATGGGGAAATCACATTGATTAAGAGACGGGTGGCACAGTCAACTATGGTAATTGTAAAAAGTTGAGTTGTCAAAAGTTGTGTAAGAGATGTATTTACAATAATGACCAAAAAGAAGTATGGTGTCAGAGCTTAAATTGTTAACGCCTGGTTTGAAAAAGACTATGGACGACAGTGGAAGCTGCAAACCCATTTTCAGGGTCCTCACATGGATTAAGACTCCACTGCGTCCCATCTGATCATAGTTGAGGGATATGAACAGCCTTGGTATCACACAGAGAGCACTGTAAAGTCGATTATGGAAGATATAGTTAGGTTAAAATGTAATATCTTGTCATTTGATCTTCTTTTTGATCCATTTTAAAGCTGTTCAGTTCAGTTAAAAAAAAAGTAATGGGTAAATGTATGTGGAAATAACCCCCTGGTGAACCCTCCCTGTCCACAAACCAGTGACATAAACAACTTTGGTAGCACAGAGTGCATTAGAAAGTGGATTGTTGCAGAGGCAATTAGGTAAAAATTTAACACCCTATCATATTATCTCCCATTGGAACTTGTTCTAGTTTTTAATATTCACTGCTTTGTTTTCCATTGAGGTTTTATCTGTTTTACTTTGTTATTCTTGTTAGGTATTTGTTTGATTTTTTTAATTTTTGTGTGTGTGTATGAAACCCAGGATAAGAAAACTTACATAGACAGTAACTGGACTAATGGTTCCTTGTGGGTGTGCAGCGGGGGGTTGTGGGGGAATGGGGATGAAATAATGATGAATACACGAATGAAGAAAATGCTCTAAAACGGATTGTGGTGATGTTTGTACAACTCTTCTTGATGTGACTGAACTATTGAATTGCATGATATGTGAATTATATGCCAATAAAACTGTTGGGGGGAAAAGAGTAGCTGCTGAGTAGCTGTGTAAAATCAAATACCTCATGGGATTTGGTTCCTTGATTTGCAGGTTTAGGGTCACGGCTTTATGGGACATCCCAATTAGTTGGCTCAATAATAAATTCCATGTTCCTATTCTACTTACTGGTTCACTGCATAGTATCTGGGATATTAAAAACTTGCAAGTGGTCATTCAAGGCACAATAGTTGTGCTGTATTCACTTGAAGTAACAGAGGAAATTTGAGAGTCAAATTAGAAAATGGATATGGAACGTGTGGCTAATTGCTTCCTTAAACAGTTGCCTCCTTTGCCATGAGACTAGAAGGAATAGATAGTAGTGTCCAGCTATCATTACTGATCATTACTGATCAATACTAAAAAATAATCTTGACCCAAAGGGATAAATACAGAAAAGAACTGCAAATTCTCATAGACTCTAGACTCCATGGAGGTGAGTGGCACCCCTAAAACTATTGCCTTGAGATAATCTTTAAACTTTAAACCAAATATCCTTTGAAGTCATCTTAAAATCAATCAATACTTTAGCCTAAATAGTAGGGATGGGTGGGGGCTTGGGGACTGTCTGCCTTACAGCATTAGGTTATTTTAAGAACTTCTTATATTGGAGCAAATTGACAACAGCCACTCACAAGATCAGAAAGGAACTTGTGGAGCAGTGATCATGTTGACAGAGGAGGAACAACTGGGAAGGAACAAGAGAATGGTTTGGACAAAGTAATTAAATGGTACTACGTTATACTAGAAACTGCTGGGTTGGTGTGTTTTGTGATTATATTCCTAACAACAACAAAATAAATTTTAGAAAAATAAATAACTATTTTAAAAGGCAGTTTTCTGAAATCTCAAAGGAAGACTAGATTCACCTTACAGGCACACTGTTACTTTATTTCAGAAAAAAAGGTCAACATATGTCCTTTGGTTATACTAATGTAAATCAAAAACACTCCCATTTCTTGGAGAGGGAGGAGTGAGAGGGAGGCTCTAATTTATTTTGTTTTCCTTACTTTTATTGGGGGCTCTTAGATCTCTTATCACAATCCATACATTCATCCAGTGTGTCAAGCACATTTGCACATATGCTGCCATCATTATTTTCAAAGCATTCTCTTCCCACTTAAGCCCCTGATGTCAGCTCCCCATTTCTTCTTCCTCCTTCCCCTGCCCACCCTCCCTCATGAACCCTTGATAAGTTATAGATTATTATTATCTTATCTTACATCTTCCTCCATCTCCCCTCACCCACTTTTCCTTTATTCTTCTCCTAGGAGGGGGCTATAGGTTGATCCTTGTGATCAATTTCCCCTTTTTCCCCCCACCCTCCTCTAATCCTCCTGGTATCTCTACTTTCATTGGACAAGCCCCGAGGGGTTTATGTATCCTGGATTCCCTGTGTTGCGGGCTCTTACCTGTAGCAGTGTGCATGTTCTGGTCTAATCCGATTTGTAAAGTAGAATTCAGGTCACGATAGTGGGAGGAAGGAAGCACATCCAATTCATAGTTGGGTACTCCTGCCATTAAATAATTAGTTAACATTTACTACGCACATACCATATATACACCAAGAAAAATCATTCATTCGACAAATATATTTTAATCACCTTCTATGTACCAGAGGATTCAGCTGCTAACCAAAAGTTTGGAAATTCAAGACCACCCAGAGGTGCCTTGCCTGAAAGATCTAATGATCTAGTTTTTTTTAAAAAAATCAGTCATTGAAGATCCTTTGAAGTACAGTTCTACGCTGATACACATGGGCTCTCCGTGGTTTGGAGTCCACCCCAAACCATGGGTTCACATGCAAGAGCAAAGGACAGTGAAATGAACAAGGCAGATAAAGAACTCTGGCCTTTCAGACCATTTTGCTTGGTGATGAGACAAAAAGTAAATAAGTAAGTTGGTTGGCTATAATGAATTTTACAGATTATGATGTATGCTATGAAATAACCAAACAATACACCTGCTAGAAAAACAGAGGACACTGAGGGGAATAAGCTGTAGATGGAGCCTCTTGGGGGAGATGACTCGTGGGCTGAGGAAAGGACAAAGAAGCTTGAAGATTCCCTGGAACAGAATTTTCTTACCAAAAAATAGTTCAATAAAGGAATTAATGGGCCCAGTGTGGCCACACTTCAGAGAGGATGAGCCTGATGTTATGTTAACAATACTTGAAAGAAATTCAAGTTTTAAAGTAAAATTATCTTATTTACATTTTAAGGGATGGGCATTACTGTTAATATTACTGAATTTCTACTATGTGCTTGGCTATTCTAGATACTTCGAATTTTCTCATTTAATCTTCAAAAGAATCCAAAGAAGGAACTTCTTAGTCTCATTGAATAAATGAGATAACACAACTAGGCAAAGAATGCACCCTTGCCTGAAGTGGACAAGAGGAGCAGCCCTAAAAATAGACTCAGGATTCAGAGGAAGGCATTCTTCCCAACATAGTTACTCTCCAGGTTTCTTTTCTAATGGGTGTTACCAAAATATGACACCATATTTTAAAGTGTCTCTTAATTGACTGTGTCTTTTTGTCATTCGGTACCTTCTCCAGCAACAGATATTGAAAGCACAGACTACAAGCAAGTAGAACCTCACTCAGAAACCTGTGAGGAATCACTGGTTTTAACAACAGGATGCTGCCTCATTTCTGAAAAAGATTGGTACTGTTGACTAAAAGAAAAGAGGATGCAGTCACAAGGTCACTACTTCTGCATTACAAACTGTTGCATTTTGGTTACCTGCATGACTAGGGGTCACCAAAAACCTTCCATTGAGTTCTGCTAAAGTGTCAGAGTATAACTGTGCCCCGCAGGCTTTCAATGACTAATTTTTCAGAAGTAGATCATCTGGTGTTTTT
>NW_022103924.1:6113378-6114705 GCF_000313985.2 Echinops telfairi
GATTTCAGATCTGAAAAAGCGATTTTTCCAAACTGATTTTCTTAAATACATTGCCTATTAGAATGAGTGCTACCCTTAAAATAAAATTTATAGTTTTTGCCTTTATTACACACAACTACCTTTTGAACATAAAACACTATGGTCCCCATTTTATGGGTGAAGAAAATTAAGTTTAGAGAGGGGAAGTAAAGAGCCCAGGGTAACGTACATGGTATATTACCAGCTATGTAATGAACGGAGTCTCTGGGTGGTGCCAGCAGTTAGCCTACTGAGACACTAACAGAAAAGTTGGGAATTTGAGAAAAGCCGGCCTGCACATGGATCATTTCCTTTCCTCAACAGTGTTTTAAATTCTGTACCATTGACTTAATTAATGATACTATCAATAGAATCGTCGAATGCCCCAGGGAGATGATTTATAATGATTATAGTGATAAAGACATATGTAAACTATAGATATGTGGATGGATTGGGGGCTCACACTTAATTCTAGCCCCACTCTAACAATAATTAGTTCTTAAGACATGCCTTACTTGATATTTATCCACATAAAGGGATTACTGAAGATATGGGTGTGATAGCAAAATGTGGTGAAGAAACCAGATGGTGTCCAGCTATTAGAAAGAATAGCATCTGGGGTCTTACAAACTTGACTTCAAAAAATCAGCCCTCTAAATGAGGGATCAGCTAAGTACATATGGAAGAAGCACAGAAGTCTGTGTGAGATCCAAGGATTTTAAATAATGAAATTCAAAACTGAAGGAGGGAATGGTATCAGAGTTTAAACTGTGAGCACCTCATTTACAGATGGCTATGGATAACAGTGGAAGTCCAAAATCCATTTGCAGGGTCCTCCACCTGAAATAAGCCTCTGGTAAATGTCCTCTGACCATAGTCCAGAGAGCATTGTGAAGTCAATTTTGGCAGGTGGAGTTAGGTTAAAATGTAACACCTTATCGTTCGATCTCCCTTTTTATCCATTTTGAAGTGGTTTCAGTTTTATATTTTGTATTAAAATAGACGTTTAATAATTTCTGCTTTATTTTTTATTGAGGTTTCTCTTTGCCTTTTTTTTCATTCATTGTTGTTGGGGTTTTGTCTCTTGGTTTGTTTCCTATTTGGGGTTCGTATGATTTTCTGTATATGAAATCCAGGAAGATAGATCAATAGAGACAGTCATGAGATTGAGAAGTGCCTAGAGGCATGGCAGAGGAGGTTGGGGGAAATAGGGAAATAGGAGAAGAAAGTGTTCTGAAATTGATTGTGGCGATTACTGCACAAGTCTTAATATGATTAAGCTTCATTGTGTGTGTGCGTGTGTGTGTGT
>NW_022103924.1:6114861-6116194 GCF_000313985.2 Echinops telfairi
AAAAAAAAAAAAAGAAGAGGCAGCAGTGACTTTCAGGACAATCTGCTGGGCAAGTTACATTCAAGGCAGAAGGTGATCTCATAAGTTTATGGAGACTCTTTTATGGAACGCCAAAGGCATAATCTTGGTTGGCAGAATGATCATGGAAGTGTATTAGCAGAAAACTTTAAGAAAAGTGAAAACTTCATTTGTGAGTTAAAAGACCAGGAATTTTGAGCTGAGAAATGTTTTTCCATCATCGTGGACCTATTCATTCTTCAAGGATCACAAGGGTTATCCTACGTGAAAGAGAATTTCATTTGGAAACCTTACCACAACCACACTCATCTTGCCCCTTCAGACTTCTTTTTGTTTGCAAAACTCAAAAAACGTTTAAAAGGAACACAGTTTAAGACTTTCAAGGATACCAAGTAGGCACTTTAATGTGATGTAAATCTAAGAGTGCAGAATTCTTTGAGGAAGGGTTGTCATTCTTGTTAAGTGCTAACAAGTCAATTCTGACATATCGTGACCCAATGCACAACAGACAAAAACACGGTCCAATCCTGAGCCATCTTCCCAGTCAAGTCATTGTTGCCGTCTCTGTGTCAATCCACCTCATTGGAGGCCTTCCTGTTTTTCACTGCCCCGCCACTTTACAAAACATGTCATTCTTAAGGGACTAATATCTCCTGACAATATGTTCAAAATAAGACTAAGTCTTGCCTTCCTTGCCTCTAAGGAGTTCTCTGGCCATACTTCTTCCAAGACAGATTGGTTTGTCCTTTTAGCAGTCCAGGTCCTTTCAATAGTCTTCCCCAGAACCCCAATTGAAATGCATGAATTCTTCTTTGGTCTTCCTGATTTGATATACAACTTTCACATGCATGTAGATCGATGAAAATATCACCATCAGAAGTATATATACCTAGGTGAGAGCTGTGTGGAGTAACAATACCTTCACAGTTTGATATTTTTGTTTAATAGTTTTTAGTTTACTAGTTTAATCGCTTTTATAATTATTGAAGCAATGCTACAATGTCTAGGAAGCCAAGCTGGTTATTTGTGCTGTTAAGCTCTACTGTTTCTTTCCTGAGTTTCTTTTCTGATGCTCTGTCTTTCCTTGAGAAGGTGCATTGAGGTCCCCTACTATTATTGCCAAGCTGTCTATTGCTCTCTTCAATTCTGTGAGGGTTGGATTGATGGATTTCTTCCTTTGGGGACATATGTGTTATGATTATATCTTCTTATTCTATTATTCCTTTCATCAGTTTGTAGTATTCACTCTTACCTCTCATTACATATTTGCCTTGAAGTCTATTTTGTTTTTCTTAAAAGATCATTTTATTGGGGG
>NW_022103924.1:6122972-6127539 GCF_000313985.2 Echinops telfairi
TGGGAGAGGAGAAGATGCAGGAAAGGAAGTGATGTTAACAAATTCAGGGAAAGGATGCTTGATACCTGATCCCTTTGACACCTCATGATCACAAAGGCTGGTGTGCTTCTTCCATGTGGGTTTTATTGCTTCTGAGCTAGATGGCCACTGGTTAATCTTCAAGCCTTTAAGATCTCAGATGCTATCTCTTTTGATAGCTGGGCACCATCTGCTTTTGCACCCGCTTTGCCTTCAGTGATTGTGTCATTTTCTCTACCTCCAAGGTGCATGGTTGACCATGTAATCCACATTCAAAAAGATCCATTCAAATTGAGCCTCATCCAAATAAGAAGGGTCTTCAAAATTTTCAAAGAAATATTCCATTGCCTTTTAACCCCATTTTATCCACAATTTTTAAAAGCTACATCATATGCCCTCTGAAATATAACTGAATACTATTGAATAAAAATCACACAAGTATATTAGTGCCACAATAAATTCATGGCAAGCTCAGTCCTAACATGAAAATCATTCCTGCTTTTATCCCACAAATAATTCCCAAGTGTTTATCAAATGCTTGATAACTCTTCTAAGTATGTGTGATTCATCAGCAAACAAAATGGTTCCTTGTTCTTGTGGAGTTTACATCATTATTTCGCTTAGTTTAACTTCAGCTCACTGAACAAATAGAAGCCACCGAATAGCTTTTCATCCAAAAATCTTTTAGAAAACCGAGTGTATCTCATCACTTTCTCTGTCCTTCCTATGCAATACTAACTTCTCAGAGGGTTTCTAGTCTCAACAGAATTAAACATGCTGAAATTTACTTTATAGAGATGATAAAATCTAGCCTTGACAGACTCATCCAACCTTGCCCTAAGTATTATTATTATTCTCTCTCTCTTCTTAGGCAGTTTGTGTCTCATTGAAATATTCAGATAGAACTCTAAAATACCCACTCACTCATCTTCATGGTGATCACTTAGCACATATGAAGCACCACAATTTTTTCTTTAATCATTCTGCATAACTCCATTTAAAAATCTTTCCATCCATCTCTAAGGAACTATGCTGTGTATATGAGTTCAAACTCCCAAGTCTTGAAGAGATATCCTACCCTTTGATATTTATCATGAGAAAGATATCTAGATAGATATACATATAGATATAGATAGATATATCACTGGTGCTAAAATCATCGAAACTTGTAGGCTTTGTCTATCTTTTCTGGTTTTCTCTTAACTCAATGGAATTCCTTGCCCCTATCTAAAATAAGAAATAATCTTACCTAGCAATTTCAGTGCACAATATTGAAGCCTCTTAGACACACGGCGGTGGCTGCAACTACAGAATCAAAAAAAAATGATTGGGGCAGTGATTGGTTCTGCTGACCATAGGGTTACTATAAGTTGGAACTAACTCAATGGCACCCAAAAATCAGGCAATAACTATAACACACAAAACTTACAGGAGGAAAACACCACACATGATAGTAAACAATTGAGAAAGTGTTCATTTAGGCTAAAAGAGATTCTTTGCTGTCACATTGAAAATGAGTTTTGGATTTCCAGTTAAACATAGTAGATGAAACACACTTGTTAATTTCATCTCTTCCCTCAAATATCATGAAAAATAAAGTATCCTTAGCCATTTCAAAAATTCAAATCAAAGCCATGGTGAAGAGAGTATTTCAGTATACTTAGATGGTTAGGAAGAAACCCCAGTGGCTAAAGGTTAAGTGTCAGTTACATTAAATTAAATGTTTGCTTTCCAGATCTACAGGAGAATGACATGGTGATCTACTCCTGCAAAGTGTACACTTTCAAAGATCTTATGGGACACTTGTACTTGATCACACGGGGTCAATATGATTCATAATTCAATTCAAAGTTACATAACAAGAACAAAATAACCGGTATCAAAGAATCAGGAAGTAGTGAAATTACTCATATACTGCTGGTCGGAATTTACAATGACATAGTTGTGTTGGTTAAACACAGAGTTGTTTGTGCTAGACCTAGAATTCCACATTCAGGTATATACCCAAGAGAAATTCCACATTCAGATATATACCCAAGAGAAATAAAAGCCCATATTCCATATAAAACCTTATACATTAGTATCTAGAGAAGCATTATTTATAATAGCCAAAAGTGAAAATAATCCAAAAGCCCATCAACTGCCCAATGAATAAGTATATTATTAAGAAATGAAGTTTATGTTACATGTACAGCCAGTCACAAAAGACTAAATGATTCAATATTCATGAAATGTCCAGAACAGAGAAATCCAAATGGACAGAATGGGATAGAGGTAGGAACGAGGTGGGTAGGGAATGGGGAAAATGGGGATGGGTGTAGGGAGGAAGGGTGTGATTTGTAATGGATACAATTTCTTTCTGAGTGAGTTAGTTAATTGTGCCAGCCTGGCCGATAATCACATGTGGGGCTGGTTGAAAGGCGGAGGGATAAATGGGTGGTGAAGCCTCGCCTTTCTAGTTCTCGGGTCTCTTGTTTTGTGATGGTTGCATCGGGTGCAGCTGCCTTAGCAGCTCCCTGCTTCAGCTTGCAAGATTGACTTCCTACAAGACATCCCCAAGGAGAAGCCGCATGGATCTATCCCGATGCAGCCCTGGGTGCTGGAGCAGCCGTGTGGAGACCCCTGCCAGTGCTGAGATGCTTACATATTCACTGACTCAGCTTTCCTCCTGCAGTCGGCATTATTGCCTCTGCTTTGTGAGGTGAAGGACTTTGTGGACTGGTGTTGGGTATGGGTTAATGTTGGACTTGTGGGCTTGGGCAGCATTGGGTTGGGATGTTTTCGTGATGCACATTTTCTTTACATAAAACTCTCTCTTATGCATGAGTCGCTGTGGATTTGTTTCTCCAAAGTACCCAGACTAATATACTGAGGTAATGAAAATGTTTTCGATCTAATTCAGGTGATGATGATTAAACCCTTAAATATGGTAAGAATGGAGATGAACATAATTAAAGATGTCAACAAATATTTTGAAGATAGAAATCTGGTGGAGGAGTGGTATGTGACTCAGTAGAATAAGCCATCAGACAAAGCGTCTACACACCAATTCACACCAGGAAACGCTGAAAGATAAACGATCCGGTGGCATCAAATAACAAATTAATGTTACGTCCTATAAATATGGTCCTTTAAATTTTTACTCTTTTTGTATTTTCAGGATATATCTCTTCTTTAGTCATGGAAATTTTCGAAGAATATGTAAGTCAAAAAGCATTGCTAGAAAAATCGTTAACTTGCAACTATTAACTATGAAAGGGTAAAGTTATTATTTCTCCTCACATCCTGTCATCTAGGTCTATTCTCTTCTTAAAGCTGTCTTTCCAATTCTTCAACCCTTCCCGAACACATTCTATACACTTACTTATACTTCGTCAATATAATACTACACGGGTATCTTTGAGGGACTCAAATTAAGTACATTTTAAATCATCTGGTTTTCGAAAACTAACAAAAGATCTGAAAGCGTGTAAGGTAGGTGGAGTAAGGTGCTCCAATAAAATTCTATTAAGACTGCTTGTGCTACCACTGAAGAAAGAGAAGGTGTATGGTTGTGACAGGGAAGAAAATTCTTCATTCAAATTTCCTGTAATTTTTCTCACCAATGCAGTTTTAAACTTTCTTAAAATGTCTTCATAATAAACCCTTGTGATCAACTTGTGTTCTTTGACGTAAATTTATCAAGATCACCACTTTTAAGTGTTCTGAGCTGGCCTATGTGACTTTAATTGGCCAAATAGACTCTTTTCAGAAGTCAGGGATTTTTTTCCTTAGTTTTATTGGCATATAGTTCACCTATCTTACCATTCAATAGTTCAATTCCCATCAACAAGAGTTGTAGAATCATCACCACAATCCATTTTAGAATGTTTTCTTCATCAACTCGACTCCCTGAGTGTCGTTGTAGAACTGGGCTTTATAAAGTTTTCTATGACTGATTGTTTTTTTAATCAGATCACCTGGTCTTTTTTCCAAGATGGACTCGAACTGCCAACATTTCAGTTAGCATCCCAAAGTATTCATTGAATTTATATCTTTATAAATGCAAATTAGATCAACATAATTTATTGTGCTGCTTATGTCAACTATCTCCTTACTGATTTTTGGTAACCTCCCAACCGCTTTCTTTCTTTTAGGGGTTGGGATAATTTGCGATTTGATTTTTTTATTGACTAAAAAGGGGGCATGTTGAAGTCTTACATTAAATTTGTTGAACATCTATTAGTTTTTGCCCCACATATTTTGATAATCTGTTAGATGTGTATACATTAAGAATTGGTATGTCTTCTTGGAAAATTAATCTTTGTATCATTATGTAATATATCTCATTATCCCTGATATTTTTCTTTTCTGAATTTTGCCTTGTCTGAAAAATTAATATAGCTACTCCCAATATCTTTTCATTGGTGTTATCATGGAATGATTTTACCCCTTTAACTCTTCTTATCTTTAAAATTAAAGTGAATTTCTCAGAGAAAACATAAACATAGGGGAGATATAGGGGAGATGGAAGAAGATGGCATCCAGTTAGATTTACCCACTCAGAACT
>NW_022103924.1:6127970-6130393 GCF_000313985.2 Echinops telfairi
CAGGTGGCAAATTCAGTTCCAGTTGGCTGAGAAGAAAATAACCTCTCTGATAAGCTAGATCTCCTCCACTGGGGGTCAGTGTGACAGCCCCAAAATCAGGATCCCCATGAACCCAATATAAAAACGAGAAAACATATTTTCTCAGTAAAAACCTGCAAATCCCATGCTCATTGTTTAACTCCAAGACAACTGGTTGAACGAGACCTTTAACATACATTATATAATAAGGGAGCCCGATTTAAGGAATGCCAGAAGTTAGCTACAGAGCTACAGCTACAGCTACAGAGCTGGCCAGGTTAGTGGGTGCGGGAGGGGGGCTGAGGGAAGGGGACTCTGAGCTATCAGGGTATCAGTGGTCTTCACACAAGCTAGGGCAACTCCAAAAACCCAATGGGGGGAGCTACTGTCTGCCCTCAATGATCTAACACGCAGCTGGGGAGGTCTTGCCTGTCCTCCCTGTGACTGGGGTGGTCCCCTGCCTGTCCTGGGGCTCTATATGTGGCTGAAGGAACTGCCCACCCCCCTGCTGCAGTCCTGCATACAGCACAAGGTAGCTATACCAGTGATCACCAGTGCTCAACACTGCTGTGGGAACCATTGCCTGGCTTCCGCTGTGAACTTGCCTTCAAGGGTAATTCTGCCCAGTATCTGTGGCACCCTACAGCAAGCGGGCGCACCACCCCGCTACCTTGAGGCAAGGTTAGAACTCCTCCAGTCCCACGGTCAGGCAATCAAGCCTCAGTTATCTCCTTACTATTCTTTTTCTTCTCTCTTTATTCTCTCTCCCTTCTATATTTGCCATAGCTACAGGTCTCAGCGAATCCAATTTTGTTTTGTTCTCTTTTCCTTTATTTTTTCTTCTTTTACTTTATTTTCTCTCTTCTCTCCCTCTCTTTCCTTTCACACACCACTGCCGGCTTCTGGGCCACTACCCTCCTCCTAGGGAAACTCGACCCAAACAGCAGGGGAAACTCCAGTTGGACCTCTGTGGGAGAGCTGCACACCACACAAGGCAGCTGTAACAGGCCTCTATGATACTCCACACTGCTGAAGAAACCTCAGTCTGGCCTCTATGATGATCTAGCCGACTAGGGTAATTCTGACCAGCACCAGTGGGACCTGTATGGCCAGATCAATACCAGGCCGGCTTCTAGCAGCAAGTGCCCTTGAATCTCCCCCACCCATGTGGAGCTGACCAGAGCTAGTTGAAACAACTAGAAGCAAGTGGCCTTGAATCTCACACACACACCTGCAGAGCTGACCAGAGCTGGCTATGTAACCTGTCAGCAGCTTTGCAAATTTTTTTCTTTTCTTTACTCACGGCCCGTTTTGCTCACTGCCCGTTTTGCTCACTGCCCATTTTGTTCACTGCCCATTTGGCTCAGTGCCCGTTTGTTCTCAACCCACCACTCTGCATCCAGCACAAATACACCCAGAACCAGGAAGACACCTTACAATCCAGAGACCCGGACATACCTGTATCTCCCAATCCCTGACTACTTTAACTTATATGGACTCAAGACAGCCCACTCACATGTTCCCTGGCCATATAAGCACCACGCCTGTAGCCTTGGGCGTGACTTCCTTGGCCCAGGCACTGTGGACCATGGGACTTCGCCCAGACTGGGTTTTTCTCCCCAATATAGCTTGTTTGTTCAAATTTGACTGAGTTGGTTTCTGGTGCCTCTCAACTACCTTACAGGACCATGCCCTAAAAGGGCACACCAACCTTCCACCTTGGGGAGGGTTTAAACCCCTCTGATCTCACATTTAGGTAATCAGGGATGAGCTATCTCTTTACTCTTTCTTTTCCTCTACTCTCTTTCATCTCTCGTTCATACCACACACAGTCAGTCATGGCGAGCACAATTGTGTTTTTCCCTTTATTTCTCTTTCTTTTCTTTTTTTCTTCTCTCTCTCTCTGTTTTCATTATCATCCTTATTTCTTCTTTTCTGTTTCTCTACTCTCCCTCTCTTTCCTTCCTCATACCACTGTTGGTTACCAGCCCTGTAACTTCTGCCTAGGGCAAGTCTGCCCACCCAGTGGGGAGAGCTCCAGCCTTCCCTCTGTGGCAGTGCTACACACGTCATGGCATTGGGTTCAGCAATCTCTTTATATATTTTCTCTTTTTCCCTTTCTTTTCCTTGTCTTTTGATTTTTCTTCTTTTTTCCTCTTCTTCTATTATTTCTCTGTTTCCTGGCACATTCTCAGCAAGTTCAGTTTTTCTTTTTTGTTGATTTTTTTGACTCTTTGTTTTACTTTTGTTTTGTCTTTGCATTTGTGTGTGTGTGTGTTTGTTTTTTGTTTTTGCTATGGTCTTTATTTTCTCCTTTCTCCCTTTTCTCCTCTTCTCCATCACTTTCCTTTCACAAGCCGCTACTGGCCTCGAGGCCACTCCACTCCGCATAGGGCAACTCTGAC
>NW_022103924.1:6132138-6133251 GCF_000313985.2 Echinops telfairi
AACACAAAACACAAAAGGTACAAGATAATATCACAGAGTCCACAGATGGATGCAATAGCACTGAATATCAATTGGCTGAACTCAGGCATTAGAAGGCAGAGACTAACAGACTGACTCAGAAAACATAATCCATCGATCTTCTGCTTACAGGAGACACATTTCAAGCTTGCAGGAGAGACACATTTCAAGCTTTCAGGAAAAAAATGTTGAGAATTAAAGGCTGGAGAAAATATATACCAAGCAAATGGCAATGCAAATTAAGCAGGGGTTAGCAATCTTAATCTCTGACAAAATTGATCTCAAGGTACAAGCCAAAACAAGAGCCAAGGAAGAGCACTATATAATGCTGAAGGAAACAGTAGACCAAGAACCAGTGAGCATAATAAATATATGCACACCCAAAAAAGAGACCCACAAAATTCATAAACACTCCAAAAGATGAAATAAGAAATCACAGGCTCAACAATTATAGTAGGTGACTTTAATACACCACTCTCTGAAGAAGACAGATCACAGGGAAAGTAACTAAACAAGGAGGCTACAGATCTAAACAGCACATTTGTATGACTAGACCTGATAGATGTTTTCAGTGATTTCCATACAAATACCAAAAAAAATTCACATTCTTTGCAAGCCCGCATGGCACATGCTCAAAGATAAACCACATGCTGGGACACAAGTCAAACCAGAGTAGATTGAAGCAGATTTCTCTCTCTGACCACTATGACAAAAGGCTGGGAATCAACAAAAGGTTGATGAATAAAACAGGGGAAACAATTGGAGGGTGAATAACTCTCTATTGCAAAAGGAGTGGGTATTGGCCCAACTCAGAGGTGAAATCAGGAGGTTTCTTAAACCCAATGAGAATGAAAATAGGACATATCAAAATTTGGGGGACACAGCAAATGCATTTATTGGAGGAACTCTGATAGCAATACATACACACATGAAAAGGGAAAAGAGACTTACGGTTGATGTGCTGGCACAAAACCTACACCAATTAGAGCAGAGTCAACAAAACAGTCCTACTAATAGCAAAAGGAAAGAAATAATAAAAATCAGAGCTGAGATACAGGAGAGGGAAAACAAGAAAACTATTGAAAAATTAATGTA
>NW_022103924.1:6134972-6136954 GCF_000313985.2 Echinops telfairi
TTACAAGAAACCAAGTGTGACCTCAAGAAATGGAAGTATATCCCATCCTCATGAAGACTCAATATAGTAAATATGTCAGTTCTGCCCAAGGCACTATATAAGTTTAATGGTATCCAGATACAAATGCCATCATCCTTCTTCCAAATATTTGGAAAAACTGATTACCAACTTGATGTGGTGAGGGAAGAAGCCCAGAATAGTCAGAGAACTCCTGAAGAAGGACAAAGTGGGAGTGCTTGCTCTACCTGGCTTTTGCATATATTATATAGCCACAGTGGCCAAGAGAGTGTGGTACTGGTATAACGACATATATTCAGACCAATGGAAAAGAGCTGAAAACCCAGAAATAAAAACATCAACATACAGACAAGTGTGTTTTGATAAGGGCCCCCAAAATATCAAATGGGTTAGGTGATGCCCTCTTCAATAAGTGGTGCTGGGAAAAATGGATATCTACCTGCAGAAAATGAAACAAGAACTTTATCTCACTTCATGCAAAGAATAGATTCAAAGTAGATCACAGACCTTGAGGTAAAACCTCAAATTATTAGGGCCATTAATGAGAGAATAGGGACAAACCTGAGAACCTTGGCACTGGGAATACATGGGCTATCAGAAGTAGGGCAGTATACAAATACAAAGGAGGCACAAATTGACAATTGGGATATACTGAAGATAAATCACTTGTGTACATCGAAAGAATTCACCAACAGAATAATAAGAGAACCCACAGCCTTGGAAAATATCTTTAGCAATAACACATCAGGCAAAGACCTTATTACTAAAATCTACAATACTTTGCAGTCTTGCAATAAGAAAAAAAACTAATTTCCCACTAAGGAGGTGGGCGAAGGACCTGGACAGAAGTTTCACAGAGCAGAATCCGAATGGCCATTAAACATATGAGAAAATGTTCCCAATCATTAGCCATAAGAAAATGCAAATTAAAACAATAAGATATTACCTAACACCTTCAAAAATAGCCCAATTCAAAAACTCAGAAAACAACAAGTGTTGGAGGGGTTGTGGAGAGATAGGAACTCTTGTCCACTTCTGGTGGACTTTCAGGCATGTACAGTCATTATGGAAATAAATATGGCAATATCTAAAACAGATGGAGATTGAGCTGCCACATGGCCCATCAATCTCCCTACTGGGCATATGCGCAGCAGAGGCAAGAAACAAATCACAGCCAGACATCTGTGCTCCAATATTCATCACGACACAGTTCACAATTGCAAGGAATTGGAAACCACCAAAATTTCCATTAGCAGACAAATGGATCAAAAAACTGTGGTACATACATACAATGGAGTACTACGCATCCCTAAAAAGCAGCAATGAATGCATGAAGCAAATTGCCGCATGGGAAGAACTGGAAGAAATCATGCTAAGTGAAGTAAGCCAAGCACAAAAGGACAAATACCACATGAGTCCACTGAGCTTTAAAAAAAAACGGGCATAGAGGGAAAGCTACTATATACATACATCCTGGGGTGATGTCCGGCAACTATAGCAGGGGCCATACCAAATCCAGGGATATATATGGCAGCAAAGTAAATAAGAAGGGGAAAGAAAGAGAAAAAAATACATGGATGGAGGGGAGCAGGACACCAACCCACCCAAGGAGAGGGTATTGTTTATATCTCCACCAAAGAGGGAAAGAGACCCAATGTGCCAAGACTTGAATACAACATGCCGGCATGTACCCAGGAGCCAATAGAATGGTCTGCGGGGCCGCCCCGATCCCAACTATGTGGATACCCCTACCCCACCCCCCAGAAGAATGCACTACATAGGACAGCCCTTGGGCTACAGCTTGGGGAGAGGGGCCTGTCGGATTAGAGCACATGGGAGAAATGAAAAGGGATTGAGAAGGAGGAGAGGACATCCTGTCTCTCCAAGCCCTGAGGATGATGTTCCTGCTCTAAGCAGACAACACTCGGGGAGGCTTATAGTGCCATCCCACCACAGGACATGGT
>NW_022103924.1:6138131-6139570 GCF_000313985.2 Echinops telfairi
GGTGCAGTATAGCACTGATGAAACACACAACTTTCCTCTAGTTCTTTGGTGCTTCCTTCACCCCACTATCATGACCTCAATTCTACCTTACAAATCAGATTAGGCCAGAGTATGCTCACTGCTACAGATAAGAGCCCGAGATGCAGGGAATCCAGGACAGATAAACCCCTCAGGGTTAACAATGAGACTAGATATACCAGGAGGATTAGGGGAGGGTGGGGGGAGAATGGGGGAATCAGTCACAAGGATCAAACTATAACCCCCTCCCAGAGGGACGAGTAACAGGAAAGTGGGTGAGAAGCGACAGTGGATAATGTAATATATGAAAATAGTCATCTATAACTTATCAAGGGTTCGTGAGGGAGGGTGAATGGGGGAGGGAGGGCTAAGAAATGGGGAGCGGATATCAGGGGCTCAAGTGGGAAGAGAATGTTTTGAAAATGATTATGCAGCATATGTGCAAATGTGCTTGACACAGTGAATCAATGTGTGAATTGTGATGAGCAGTAAGAGCCCCCAATAAAAGTATTTTTAAAAAATAAACATATAGTTATGTCTTATTTCTGTTCATTCTGACAATCTGTGTCTTTTAGTTGGTATATTTAAACCATCCATTTTCAAAGTCATTTTTATATAGTTAATAGCGCTGATGTTTATAATCATTTAGTATTCATTATACTTGATCTTTGTTCCTTTTTAACATTTTCTTTCCCTTTTATCTGCCTTTTTGTTTTATTAACTATTTACAAACTTCAATTGTCTCATTTTTTAAAGATTTATCCTTCAATATTGAAGTGTAATTTTTCTAAATATATGTTTTCTTTTGGTGGGTAACTTCAAGACTTTAAATATTTGTTTGCAGGTTTTGATGTGTGTTTTTTTCCTATCCCCTCTATTCTATTTCCTCTGTATTTCCAGTAGGGGTAGTTTCTACTGAGTTTTTCATTTATTTTCGAGTTCATTTAGTCTTTCGTTGGTTATATCCAATTGACTGATAAGCTCATCCAAAAATTCTTAATTTCTCTTAGTGTTTTTTATCTCCAGCTTTTCCTTTGAAATTTTCTTAGAATTCCCATCTATCTTCTCAGGTTCCCCATTTGTTTTAACACATTTTTTCCCCATTAGAGTCCTTAATGCTTTGATGGTAGTTATTTTAAATTTAATATATCATCATTTCAAACTCTGCACCCAATATGACTGGCTCCAAAACTTTCTTTGTCTCCTTACACTGTTCTGACTATTTACGAATAGTAAATAGTTCTATTTGTTCTGATTTGTAATTTTTTTTGTTGCAAGCATGAAATGATGTATTGAGTAAAAAGGAGCTAACAGGATGTTAGATTGAGGTATTAGGTTAATCTGACTAGAAATTGGGTATTATTTCATTTTTTCTTTAGATGTATGTATCAGGAGGTTCAATTTTAACTTTTCTCCTTGCA
>NW_022103924.1:6145258-6146573 GCF_000313985.2 Echinops telfairi
GATATGTTTTATATACTTTTGTATTCTATTGGCCAATATTTTGTTAAGGATTTTTGCATCTATGTTCATTAGAGATAGTGGTCTGTAATTCTCTATACCTGTGGGGTCTTTGCCCTGTTTGGATATCAAAGTAATGCTGGCTTCGTAGAATGAGTTTGGAAGTTTCCCATCCTCTTCTATGTTATGGAATACTTTGTGGAGGATAGGTGTCAACTCTTCCCTGAATGCTTGGTAGAATTCTGCCCTGAAGCCATCTGGCAGTAGGACTTTTTTGTTTGTAGATTTTTAATGACTCTATTTCTTCTTTTGCTATGGGTTTGTTGAGGTCATTGATCTCTGTCTGAGATAATCTAGGGAAAGACTGTTTTTCCAAATATTTATCCATGTCTTCTATGTTTCTGAATTCATTAGAATACAGACCTTCATAGTATTCTGTGATTATCCTTGTAATCTCATTGGGGTCTGTTGTTATTCACCCTGTTTCATCCCTCATCCTTGCTATTGATTTTTGCTCCTAGCTTTGAGCTGCATTTATCTTTTGTATTGTTCTCTTGTCTTCCCACTGGTTTAACAATACCCTGATTTTTATTATTTCTTTTCTCTTGCTATTTGAGGGGTGGTTCTGCTGATTCTGTTCTAGTTGTTGGAGGTTTTGTGTTAATGTATCTGTCATACGCCTCTCTTCTTTTTTCATATGGGCATTTAATGATATCAAGATACCTCTGATAACTGCCTTCGCAGTGTGACATAAGTTTTGATACATTGTATTCTCATTCTCATGGTTTGTAGAAACTTCCTGATGTCCACTCTAATCTGGGCCTGTACCCATTCATGTTGCAGGAGATCATTGTTCATCCTCCAATTGGTTGCCCTTGCTTTCCTGGACATCCTCTTTTAATCTCTATCATTATGGCATAGTGATCTGAGAAAGATGTCTGGATAATATATATGTGTTTGAATTTACTCAGGCTGAACTTGTGTCCCAGCATGTGGTATATTATTGAAAAAGATCCATGTGGACTAGAAAAGACTGTCAATCCCTTTGCGTTTGGATGGAAAGTTCTATGAATGTCTATCAGGCCCTGTTGCCTAATTACATTGTTTAGATCTATGGCGTCTTTGCTGAGCTTCTTTCCCAGTGATCTGTCTTTATCTGATAGCGGAGTAAGTCGCCTACTATGATTGTTGAGTCCAATATTTCTTTTTTCATCTTTTTAATAGTTTGTTTGATGAAATTCGCTGCGCCATTGTTGGGAGCATAGATATTCAATATGCTAAGTGCTTCTTGGTTGACTGAACCTTTGTCTCTTTTCAT
>NW_022103924.1:6148597-6149963 GCF_000313985.2 Echinops telfairi
CTACCATGTGACGTGGTGCTGATCTGGGCTCCGGAGCAGGGCTGTGTCAGGAAAAATTTCTCTTCAGATCAGCAAGCCCTCCCAGCTCCTTGCAGACCTGTAGAGTGGAGCCTTCAGGCAGAGGCCAAGCAGGTGGAGCCTGTGGGCCTCGACTAAGCAGGCCGGGGATGCCCCACAGGACGAACCTCCTGCACCATCCAGGAAAGATTGGGGCCGCAAGGTGTTTTGAGAGGCACAGGCCTCAATTCCCGCCTCCTATGCCGACTGGAGAGGGCTGGGGCAGTCTTGAAGCTGGCGCTGGGGATCCCTCAGGGATAAGCACCAGCAGAGCACACAGACAGCTCTGGCGGGGGCCGAAAAGCCGCTTCACAGGCTCCTTAGCCAGCAGGCGGTTATCGCTAGAGCCGCCGGCCCTGTGAGCAGCTCAAGCTCCTTAGCGATGTGGTCCGAGCCAGATCAGACATTGGCCACTCTGGCGGCAAGCAGCTGGAAATGGCGACCCCGCTTCGTCCTGCGGGGATTGCGCCGCACAGCCGGCTCAGAGCTGCTGGGCGTCCAAAATCCCTCAGCACCCCAGGGAGGGCAACGTCGCTCCGGAAAGCGTACAGAACCCTGCTGCCAGCAAGCCCAGTGGGCAGGAGCACCCACTGTTGCACTGCAGGCATGTTTAGCGCTCCACTGTGGCTCCTGCAGAGACGTGGTGCAGAGGAGATAAGCAGGCTTGGTGCCAGCAGGAAGTAAACAGGAGTGGAGGGAAGCTAGGCTATGGGGGCGGACAGACAGCTAACGGGGTGCCAGTAGATAGGTCCCAGGCTGCAGTGGAGGTGGATGGTCCCCCGTGAGGGTCGCCCAGGCAGCCCCCGGTAGATTGCAGGTCAGCCACCAGGGCTTGGATGGATGGAGGGAGGGATGCGGGCCCATTAGCAGATGGTTGCCACATGGGGAGAGGGGACCCACGGGAAGGAGAAGCTACTCTCCTAGTGGGGTCCCGTGAGTGGACAGCTGCTGACAGGGGTCCTGCCACCACCTGTCTCGGCAGAGCAGGCAACTCTGGGCGTGGGGTCCCAGTCTGGGGATGGAGTCTAGGTCGCAATGGCGGGGGCTTAGTGACCCGTGATGTCCCATGAATCAGGACCTGGATCACAGAGGCGCTGGCTCAGGACAGATGTGTGGGGTGGTGGTGGGGTGCTGGCCCGGGGGAGATTTTACTCACCAGACTCCTACCAGTCGGCTACCTGGACACCAAACCCGCCTTGTTCGAGAGAGCTCTCAAAGTAAGCAGGTACCCTGGTCCGCCATCTTCCCAGAACTCCGCTATTTGTTGTCTTTTACGAGTGCTTTCCATTTGAGTCTGATGGGGTGCCAC
>NW_022103924.1:6151145-6153104 GCF_000313985.2 Echinops telfairi
ACAAGAGTTCCTACCTCTCTGCATCCACTCCAACACTTGTTACTTTCTGATTTCTTGAATTGGGCTATCTTTGAGGGTGTTAGGGGGAATCTTGTAGTTGTTTTAATTTGCATTTCTCTTATGGCTAGAGATATGGAACATTTTCGTATATATTTATTGGCCATTTGGATTTCTGCCCATGAGAAACTCCTGCTCAGGTCCTTTGCCCATCTCCTGAGTGGACAATTGGTCTTTTTCTTGTAAATTAGCAGAGTATTGTAGATTTTAGTAATAAAGCCTTTGTCTGATGTGTCACTGCTAATGATGTTTTCCCATTCTGTGGTCTCTCTTATTACTCACTTGGCAAATTCTTTCGATGTACACTAGTGTTTTATCTTTAGTATATCCCACTGGTTAATTTGTGCCTCCTCTATGTTTGTGTCCTTCCTGATTTCCGATAGCCTATGTATTCCCTGTGCCAAGGTTCTCAGGTTTGTCCAAATTCCTTCATTAATGGCCCTAATAGTTTGCGGTTTTACCTCAAGGTCTGTGATCCACCTTGACTTTATTCTTGTGTATGGAGTGAGGTAAGGGTCTTCCTTCATTTTTCTGCAGCTACGTATCTGTTTTTCCAGTACCACGAACTGAAGAGGGCATCGGCTTCCCATTTGATATTTTTTGGACCCTTATCACAGATAGTTTTCTGTATGCTGATGATTTTATTTCTGGGTTTTCAATCCTTTTCCATTGGTCTGAATATGTATCATCATACCAAGACCATGCTGTTTTGACCACTGTGGCTGTGTAATAGGTGTTAAAGTCGGGTAAAGCAAGCCCTCCAACTTTGTTCTTCTTCTTCAGGAGTTCTCTGCTAATTCTCAGTTTCTTCCCTCTCCATATGAACTTGGTAATCTATTTTTCCAATTCTTTGAAGATGCCAGAATTTGGCTAGGGATAGCATTGAACTTATATAGTGCCTTGGGTAGAATTGACATCTTTAAAATATTAAATCTACCGATCCATGAGCATGGAATATCCTTCCATTTGTTGAGGTCACCCTTGGTTTCTTTTAATCGTGTTTTGCAGTTTTCCTTGTACAGGTCTTTTGGTTTTTCAGTCAGGTACATCCCTAGATATTTCAATTTGTGCTTGCTATTCCACACTGCATCTTTAGCTACAACTGACACCTCTAGCACCATTGGCTCAGCTGGATCATATAGTCCTAGTGCCAAAGCAGCTTACACAACAGCCTGAACCTGTTGCAGTCTTTTCTTGTTCTGGGTCCCACTCAAAATTGGAGACTCTTCATGTCATTTGATAAATAGGTTGAAGTAGAACACTCAAGTGAAGGATATGTTGCCTCTAAAATCTGAAGAGGCCCACTATGATTGTGCCTCCTTTTTAGTTGTTGAGGGAGCCAAATGCAATAGCTTATTCTTCACTTTAGTAGGAATATCTTGACATGCCCCTGCTCCTGGTACCAATTATGTTACACAGGGTTCTCTAGAGAAAGAAAAACAGAACACTAATAATTTTATATATATTTATATAGATAGATATAACATAAGAAATAAACAGTTAATCTATAAAGCAGTACAAATGGCTCAGTGCAACTCACTCCCATGAGACACTTGTGAGACACTGACAGTCCTTCAAGTTTTGAGGGCCGCCGAGTAGTCCTCTGTAGAGCAATTAAGGCTATTCAGGCACAGGCAGCAAACAGCAAGGTATGTCACTAACAGTCAGCCAGATGACAGGGTCTGACAGTCCCCAGCTCAAGAGATGTATATTCCAGTAGATGTAGACCCTTCAAGAGATGTAAGTTCTAATAGTGTGGTGAAGCAGGTCTTGAAAGAACCTCAAATTATAGTAACACAATCCACGGGTTAGGTGTCCCACAGGTAGTGTTTTGCAAACTGAGGCACAGAACAAGCAAGGCAGCCACACACTGGTCCAATGATCAAAGAGCAAGAGACAAGA
>NW_022103924.1:6154058-6155846 GCF_000313985.2 Echinops telfairi
TGACCACTCTTCACTGAATACTTAGCAGCATTGTGCTGTAATTCCATTGGGTCCTAGGATTTTCTGGTTGGAAGTTTCTTGATGACCTCTGCTTCTTCTTTTGTTATGGGCCTATTCAGATTTTCTACATTTATCTCTGTCAATTTGGGTAGATGATGTATGTCTAGATATTTGTCCATTTCATCTATGTTATCAAACATGGAATACAGTCTTTTGCAGTAGTGTTATTATTCTTTTTGCTTTATTTGGATCTGCTGTGATGTCACCTTTTTCATCTCTAGTTCTGGATATTTATATTTGTTCATTCTTTTCCTTTATTAAGTTTGCCAGAAGTTTGTCCATTTTGTTAATCTTCTCAAAAAAACAACTTCTTGTTTATTGTTTCCATTGATTTACTCTTTTCCATTTCATTAATGTCTGCTCTAATCTTTATGATTTTTTTCTACTATTGTTGGAGGGTTTATGTTGGTGCTCTTGTCTTAGTGGATTGAGGTGCTGTATTAAGATGTTGATTTTAAATTTCTTCTCTTTTTTCATGTTTGTGTTGATTGCTATAAATTACTCTCAGATAACTGATTTTTCTGTGTCCCAAATAGTTTGGTATGTTGTGTTATTGTTCTCATTTGTTTCAAGGAATTTCCTGATCTCATCTCTCATATTTCTATTACCCAATTGTTGTTTAGTAGTGTGTTATTCAGTTTCCATGTGAATGGCTTTATATTCTTGTTCTTTCTACTGTTGACTTTCAGTTATATAGCATTGTGATTTGAGAAAATGAGTTGTAAAATCTCAAAATTTTTGAATGCACATTGTCTGATAACAAGGCTAATCACATCCTTCACCAGTGGTCAAAGGGAATTTACAGTCATCTTTAGGGTTCCACTGTCATCTGTAGCCTTCTGCAAGCAGGGTGCTCAGAATTTAAGCCCAGTACAGTTCCTCCAGTCGTGGATATATTATTTCTAACCCTTGGATCACATACGCTGGTGTGCTTCTTCCATGTGGAGTTAACTGACACATTACTTAGATGGCTGCTTGTTTTAAGACAATCCTTTAAAATCTCAGATGGTCTTAAAGGATTGTCCTACAAGCACCCATTTAAGTGAAGCACCAAGTCCACATGAAAGAAGCACACCAGCCTGTGTAATTAAAAGATTGTAAAGAATAAAATTCAATCTGAAAGAGAGAATAGTACCAGAGGTTGATTTGTGAGCACTTGGTTTGCAGATGGTTTTGGATGACAGTGGAAACTCCAAACCATTCACATGGATTATGCTTCTGATAAATCCCTTCTGACCATAGACCAAAGATGTGAATGACCTTGCTCTCATGAAGAATAGATTGGAAAGCGAATTATTGCAAGTGCAGCTAGATTAAAATGTAAAACCTTATCATTTGATCTACCTTTTGATCTATTTTTTCTAGTTTTTAATATTTTCTGCTTTCTTTTTGACTGAGGTTTGTATCTGTTTTACTTTGTTAGTATTGTTAGTTTTTGTTTTGCCTTGTTTTGTTTTCATGTATTTCTGTATGTGAAGTCCAGGATAGATGAATCTATAGAAACAGTAACTCTATTAATAGTTGCTTGGGGATTTCACAAGGGAGTTTGAGGTCAAATGGAGAGTTAATAATGATGAGTACAAGAATGAAGAAAATGTTCTCAAATGATTGTGGTAATGATTGTACAATGCTTCTTGATGTGATTGAAATACTGAATTGTATGATGTGTGAAATATATACTAATAAAACTGATTTTTTAAAAAGACTCGAGACACTATTCTATCTACT
>NW_022103924.1:6156627-6158463 GCF_000313985.2 Echinops telfairi
TGCACTGGCTCATGCAGCCATCTCAGTGCACCAGTTTGGGACCAAAAAAACCCAAACATGCCTCTCTTGCCCCATGCACCTTACTCACCTGACCTCGCTCTGCGCAACTTCTGTTTCCGTAAATGAGGGAGGACATGAACAAACAGCAATTTGACAATGTAGATGAGGTGAAGAAAAAAATGAGGGAGGTATACTGTCAGCCATTCAAACAGATGTGTTTGAAAAATGTTTCCAAGAATGGAATCGTAGATTTGACAAATGTATTAAGTGTAATGGAGAGTACTTTAAAAGTCTCAAGGTTGTTTTGTGTATTGAAAAAAATTAAACATATGGCTTTGGGGGAAAAATCCAGTTTTGGTGTACCCCTTCCTACAATACTTTTATTGATAATATCATTAATTTAGCCAATGGTGTAGAATTTTGTGTGGATTCAATTTTACCCTTCCCTAAACTCATGCATAGCTTATCTGAGTACTAGAGGCTGAATGTGCAGAGACCAATTATCCTCTGGATAAATTATCAGTGTTAATTGATTTAGGGCCCACTTTAGGTTTATAAGCCAAGCAAGACAAAAAGGTGACTTCTTAATAAAGCACTTGTCAACCATTCAGCTCACCCACCTAGCCTTCAAGGGCGCATGCTTCATGTCCTAAACTCCTTCAGGACCAGTGGTGAGAGTGGCAATGCCTGGAAGGTTGAGGGAATGTGGGGTAGAAATGGGGAACAGATTACAAGACTATATGTATCGCCTCCTCCTTGGGAGATGGACAACAGAGAAGAGGGCGGGGGAGGACGTCGGACAGTGTAACATATGACAAAACAATAATAATTTATGAATTATGAAGGGTTCATGAGGGAGGTGGAGGGGGGGAAATGAGCAGCGGATATTAAGGGCTAAAGTAGAAGGCAAATGTTTTGAGAATGATGAGGGCAACAAATGTACCTATGTGCTTGACACAATGTATGTATGTATGGATTGTGATAAGAATTGTACAAGCCCCCAATAAAATGATTTTTTTTTAAAGAAATTAAAACTCACCAGTATCTTCATGAATTTTGCTGGAACCCCATTGGTGAAATGGCTATCCAGAACAAACGCTGTGCAAAAATTAGTGCCACCAACAATGCCACCATAGTATCCATGTGCTGCCTCACCACCTTAGCCCTTCAGTGAACAGCTCATTGGCAGTGATGCTGCTACAGGTATAAGGATGTAGAGATTATTGATGCTTACAACAAAGACCTCAAAGTCTCGATATCCAGTATACGGGACATGTGGTGTATAGCTCCCATTTTGCTGTTAGTAAATACAGACAGCAATTTCATATGTCAGCAGGAATGGACAACATTCCTATCACATGAAGAATTTAAGGTTGGAACAGGCAGGCACCATATAGCGGTCAAGAAACACATGCCAAATTATTTCATGAAAACTCACAAAGCAGTTTAAGAAGGATTTGAGAATCTAGGCTTTCCAAGATATGTAATACCCAAGCCAGAGAAGTACTGTTTTGTGACTGCTCTTTTTGAAAGTTAGAAAGATTAGGAATAAAGGGGTTGTCTCCACTGATTGCCTACCCAAAACAAAAATTAGCTATCCATGCCACAATAAAAGGATTGGAAAGAAATCAGGCACACACGAGACACCTATGAGAACAATCCAAATGGTGCATGCTCATATCAAGGTCACCTAGACACAGTTGAAACCTGGGCACAATGCTAAGCACTAGCAATATTACACCACATATGCACCTAAACTCAGGCACTAAGATCAGTCAATACCCTGTACCACATCTCCCCTCCCACA
Organism: Echinops telfairi; assembly: GCF_000313985.2. Classification (NCBI taxonomy): domain Eukaryota; kingdom Metazoa; phylum Chordata; class Mammalia; order Afrosoricida; family Tenrecidae; genus Echinops; species Echinops telfairi. The sequence continues at coordinate 6,158,435 of NW_022103924.1, forward strand.
AGCCAAGTTGGGTTAGGAGAAATAGATAA
>NW_022103924.1:6159810-6161441 GCF_000313985.2 Echinops telfairi
CATGTGGAGACCCCTGCCAGAACTGAGATATTTATACTGCCACTGCAGCCACAAGCCTTTCCACCCACTGGCCTGTGATCTTCCTGCAGTTGGCGTCATTGCATGTGTTGCGTAAATCTGAAAAGGAATTTATAGATTGGTATCAGACATATGGTCTAATATCAGACTTATGAACTTGATCTGGAATGGGCTAGGATATTTTCTTACTGTACAATTATCTTTGAGATAAAAACTCTCTCTTACACACGAGTGTCCATGAATTTGTTTCTCTAGTCTAGCTAACACAATACGTTTCTGCATGTTTTTATTGTTTTTTATTCTCTACACATGCACAGAAATCTTTACATGCTGTTGTTCTTGTAACTTATTTGGGGGTCTTTTAACTTATTTTAACTTATTCCTTGCTTCAACACAAGAAAGAAGACTCTTGAGGGACCCTGTTTTCCCATAGTAACAGTGATCAGGTAAGAAAGTTTCTTTGGCAAAGTCCAGATAAATCTGAGACACAATAGCAGGCACCGTTCCCACAGTTGACTCAGGGCACCTGAATGGTATCCAGGCCTGAATCACACAGAAGTGATTATTTCTGATCTTTCACAGATAAACATTAAGAAAGAATTCCCTTACATTCACGAATTTTTTTCCCACTGCAGCTTGAGAAGCTCTGGAATCAGGCTCAGTCTGCCTCTTGTACAGGAAGATCTGGTTCCCAAATTGAGTGCATTTGTTTAAATCCCTTTCTTTCTACCCCCACTCCCCGCCTCCCTCGTCCAAAAGTTAAAAGTTTAGTTCCATTTTCCCCCTTGAGGTAGGAAGAAGAAATGGAATTTTATCAGATTACTGGAAAAAGTGATAGTGAGTATTTGACAGAGTTGTGTTGCCTTCGTTTCATTAAAAAGAAGAGGAAAGAAATAAACAGAAAAGCTCACATTGATTTTGTAGTAGGAAGACTGCGCATATGACAAATGAGTCAAGATGAAATGCAGTGGTTTGCCATTTCTGGAAATTAAGTTCTCAGGTTTTGAAAAATCTGAGGGAAACAAGAAACCTTTTTGTTTAAGCAAAATATGTTACCATAGCAGCAGCAGCCCATTACCAAGAAAAGCCCATATGCAAATAGGAAAGGACATTTGAAACAGAAGGTTGTCTTTAAAACAGGCATTTAAGATGACTAAGTGAAGACCATCTAAAACATGGAAGAAAGGAACTGCAGGAATAAGACAAGAAGAATGATGGAACTATGTACAAGGAGCTGGATGTTCCATTTTACCCACATATCAGAAAGAAACCAAGATTCCTCTGGTTGAGATACTAAACAGAATCAGGACACCTGCCCAGTGTTAAACACCTACAGGTGAAAGTAAGATGCAAAGGATCATTTGAAAAGAGGAAACAAGGTCAATGGCATAGATAAGAACCAGGTCACAGAACCAAGATTAAGTCAGAAGGAAAGGGCAAAAAATTTAAACACCAGGATTCAAGTTTACTTAGTAAAAGTAGACAAGACCACAGAGGCCAAAGAATTCCTTAAATAGGGTTTGTTAGGTAGGCTAGCGTAGGGCTGGGACGTCCATTAATGCATGCTCAGAGGGCTAATCTACGGAAACAAAGGGGTAGCACACTGCACATGC
>NW_022103924.1:6171137-6172647 GCF_000313985.2 Echinops telfairi
GGTTTGTTGATCTTGTAACTGCCACTCTGCCATATTCCTCTATTGCTTCCAGCACTCCCCGTGTGGACCTTTTGGGGTTTTCTGTATATAAAATCAGATATCTGTGAATAACAATAGTTTCACCTCTTCTTTCCCCGATGAATACCTTTGCCTTATGTTGTTAGCTAGGACCTCCAGAACAATGTTAAATAAAAGGCCTGGGGCATCCTTGGGACCATTTTTCAGTGGGATTGTTTTATTCTTTTCTCCATTGACTACCACACTGGCTGTTGATTTTTCATAGATAACCTATGTTATATTGAAGGATTTTCCTTCCATTCCTGTCTTCTTGAGTGTCTTAAACAGGCATTGGTGTTGGATGTAGTCAAATGTTTTTTCTGTGTCTATTGATATTACCATGTAGTTTTTATCCTTTTTCTTGTCAATGTGGCAAATAATGGTGATTGACTTTTGGATGTTGAACCATTCCTGCATCCCTGGAATGAATCCTACTTGTTCATGGTGAATTGTTTGTTTTATATACTTTTGTATTCTATTGGCAAGTATTTTGTTAAAGGTTTTTGCACTGATGCTCATTAGAGATATTGGCATGTAGTTCTCAATTCTTGTAGGATCCTTGCTCATTTTTGGTATCAGTGTAATACTAGCTTCACAGAAAGATTTTGAGAGTTTGCCATCATTATCTATACTCTGGAAGAGTTTGTATATTATTGGTGTCAGCTCTTCTCTGAAATCTTGGTAGAATTCTCCTATCATTGCAGATGAATATATTTACATATATACATGCCTATAGCTATACCTGTATAAACCTTTTGCCTCCTATTATTTTCCCCTATTTCATTTCACCTTCTTCCTGTCCTCCTGGTATGCTTGCCCTCCAGCTCTCAATAATTCCTCTCAGACACATTGCACTTGGTCAAACCCCACCAGGCATTCTATGCTCTCCTTGCTATCAATTTTAGATCTCTTGCTGTTCCCTTGTTCCTGAGGTTGTTAGCTCCCTGATCCCTGTCCCTGCCCCCTCCTCTCCCATGGCCCCCCAGAACTACCAACCCTGTTCTTTTCTCCTTGGGATTGTTGCCTTGCCAATTATATAGATAGAGACATAGAGTGAAAGAAAAATGGGGTGAGGGAAGAAAAAGGAAAAACAACAACAAAGCAAAACAAACAAGCAAAACTGCCTATACATGGCTCCAGGTGACCCTTATGAATGTTTTTCAATAGGGTCTGATGAGGTGCCCAAGCTAAACTATGATGATTCCCCCGAAGAATGTAGTACAAAGGACAGCTTCATCTTCTTTTGATGCTTCCTGTATCATCCAATATTTTGCTTAGAGAAAAGTTCAATATTGCTACTTGAGTCTTTTTTTCCCCTTATGTTCTTTCAGTTTCATCTATGCTGAGCATGTTCTTCCGTTTTGATTTTTTTAATGTAGGTCTAGATTGGGCCTCTATTCAAGTACTCCCTTAATGCAAAAACACTTTGTTCTATTAACCTGGCATTCTATGA
>NW_022103924.1:6173758-6180655 GCF_000313985.2 Echinops telfairi
TTTAGAGTCTTTACTGACATCCACTTTAACTTTTTATTTCTTTCCTGTCTTTTTAAGATTAACTTTTGTTTTCTTCATGAATGATGTTGGTATGTTCCCACAACTCATCAGATCTTCTGTCATTAATGTTCAATGCAGCAAATATGTCTTTGAGATGTTCCCGAAATTCAGGTGGGTTAGATTGAAGGTTGTATTTTGGTTCTTATGGACTTTAAAAATGTTCCTTCAACTTCGATCTGAACTTAAATATGATTAATTGGTGGTTTGTTCTGCAGTCTGCTCTTTTCCTCAGTTTAGCTGCTGATATTGAGCTTCTCCATCATCTCTTCCCATAGATGTAGTCAATTTGATTTCTGTGTATTCCATTTGGAGAACTGTTGTTGAAAAGATATTTGATATGAAAATTAATTGCATTATGATTGGAAGAAGACTTGAAAAAACCCTGTAATATGCAGATGACACAAACTTGCTTGCTGAAAGTGAGAAGGAAATGATGCGCTTGCTGATGAAGATGGACTTCAGCCTTCAGGATGGATTACAACTCAAGGAAGTGAAAAAAGATTCTCATCATAACTGGACCAATAGGTAGCATCATTATAAATGGAGAAAAGATTGGTTAAGGTTGTCCAAGGTTTCATCTTGCTTCAGTCCATAATCAAAGCTTATAGAAGTAGCTGTCAAAAATATAATGATAAATTGCACTGGGCAAATTTGTTGCACAAGGTCTCTTTAAAGTATTGAAAAGTAAGGATATCATGTAAAGACTAAAACTTAAGCCATGGTCTGTATGTATCTGTGAGGTCAAGTTGACTGGGTATGTTGTTTGGTTCTTCTAGGTCTTTGTTGAGTTTTTTTTCCCTAATTGTTCTTTACTTCATCAAAAGTGGCATATTAAAGCCCCCTACTCTTATTGTATGCCACTTGTCTGTCAGTTTGCTGTACTGTGGTGGTTTTTCTCTTGCTGTGATTCTGAGAGCTAAGTCACTGGTATTTCAAAACTGTCAGGGTCACTCAAAGTGAACAGGGTTCAGCTGAGCTTCTAGATTAGAACAAACTACTAAAGGAATATGCTGTGCACTTTGGAGAAAGCAGCCTATGGGTAGCATCAAAACATTGTCAAATAACTAAATTAACAGAGGCAAAACATTGTCAATAATGCCAGAATATGAGCCTCTGAGGCCAGAAGGCACTCAAAATATAACTGAGGAGGCCCTGTGTTCTCCAAGTAGAGATGCCATAATGGCATCAGTGGGATTAAAACCTTCAAGATCTTCGTTTGTTGATGGGATACAACTAAAAATTAAAAGAAACAGTAGCAAAAGTCTACTAATAATGGGAACTTGGAATGTATGAAGTATGAATATAGGAATATTTCAAATATGAAAAATGGAATAGAACACATAAAGATCCATATCCTAGGTGTTAGTGAGCTGAAATGGATTGGTATTGGCCATTTTGGATTAGAAAATCATATAGTTTATTATGCTGGGAATGATACAATCAAGACGAATGGTGTTGCATTCATTATCAAAAAGGACATTTCCAAATCTATCTGGAAGTACAATATGCTGTCTGTAATATGATTGTATCTGTCAGCATTCAAGGAAATCCAATCAACTAATAATGAAGAAATTGAAGAATTCTACCACCATTTTCAGTCTGAACTGGATCAAACATGCAATAGAGATGCACTGATAATTGTTGGTGATTGGGATGCACAAGTTGGGAAAAAAGAAAGGAATAGTAGTTGAAAATATGGTCTTGGTGATAGAAGTGAGATGAGATTGCATAATAGAATTTTACAAGACCAGTAATTTGTTCAAAGCAAATATCTTTTTTCAACAACCCAGTGACTGTACATATGGAGTTCTCCAGATAAATAAACTGATATCAAATGGACTCAATCTTTGGGAAGCAATGCTAGAGAACCACAGTATCAGTAGCTAAAACCAGCTTAGGGGCTGACTTTGGAATAGACCAACAATTACTCATATGTAAGTTCAGGTTGAAGCTGAAGAAAATTGGTTCTACAAGAGTCAAAATATGACCATTAGTCTATTCCTGAATTTTGAGAGCATTTCATGAACAGATTTGCTGCACTGAACATTAATGAGAGAAGACCTGATGAGCTGTGGGAAGAGATCAGCTATAACATTCATGAAGAAAGCAGAAGGTCATTAAAAGACAGGAAAGAAAGAAGAAAAGATCAAAGTGGATGTCAGAAGAAATTCAGAAACTTGCTCTTAATCATGGAGTAGCTAACGCAAATGAAAGAAATGATGAAATCAAAGAGCTGAACAGAAACTTTCAAACGGCAGCTTGAGAAGACAAAGTAAACTGTTATAGTGAAATATGCAAGAGCTACAGTTAGAAAATTAAAAATGAGTAACATGTTCAGCATATATGAACATGAAAAAACTCAGGAAAAATTAAATCTCAGAGTTGCAATATTGAAATATTCTCTGGGCAAAATATGGACTGATTCAAGAAGCCTCAAGAGAAGATGGAAAGCATCCACAGAGTCATTGTACCAAAAAGAACTATTTTGGTAGGTAGCATATGAGCAAGAATCAATGGTACTGAAGAAAGAAGTTCAAACTGCACTGAAAGCATTAGCCAAAAACAAGTATTGATGAAATATCAATGGAAATGTTTCAGCAAACTGATGAAGCACTGGATGTACTCACTCCTCTATGCCAAGCAACTTGGAATACAGCTACTTGTCCAACTGACTAGAAGGGATCTATATTTGTACCTATTCCAAAGAAAGGTGACCCAATAGAATGCTCAAATTATAGAACAAAATTATTCATCTCATATACAAGTAGAATTTGCTGCAAGTCTTCCAACTATGGTTATTAGTACAAAAGTTCAGGCTGGAGTCAGAGGAGGATGTGGAACAAGGGATATCACTGCTGATGTCAGAGGGAGCTTGGCTTGAAGCAGACAACACCAGAAAGATGTGTGCTTGTGTTTATTGACTATGCGAGTGCACTGAACTCTGTGGATCATAACAAACTACTGATAACTTTAAGAAGAATGGGAATTCCAGAACACTTCATTGTGCTTATTCGGAACTTGTCCATGGATCAAAAGGCAATTGTGTGAACAGAACAAGGGGATAGTGCATGGTTTAAAATCAGGAAAGGTGTGTGTCAGGGTTATGTCTTTTTCACAATATTTATCAATCTATTTACAAATAATTGGAGAGACTCGATTATTTCAAGAATTCAGCATCAGAATTGGAGGAAGGCTTATTAATGTGCAGATGGCACAACCTTGCTTGCCGAACGTGAAGAAAACTTGAAGCACTTGCTGATGAAGATCAATGATTAACCAAGGTCTTCATAAATAGACCAATAGGTCTATTTATATAATATAACATATTATATAATATAATTATATAATAGACAGAGAAAATATTGAAGTTATCAATATTGAAATTATTTTGTTTGAATCCACAATCAATGCTCATTAAAGAAGCATTCCAGAGTTCAAAGGAGATACTGCATTAGGTAAATCACTATATAAGAAACCTTTAGGGTGTTGGAAAACAGTATAATATCTCCTTGCAGTAGTTCTCAACCTGTGGGTCTCAACCCCTGTGGGGGTCAAACGACCCTTTCACAGGGGTCACCCAATTCATAACAGTAGCAAAATTACAGTTATGAAGTAGCAACGAAAATAATGCCATGGGTGGGGGATCACCACAACATAAAAAGCTGTATGAAAGTGTTGCAGCATTAGGAAGGTTGAGAACCACTGCTTTAGGATATTACTTTGAGGACTAAGGTGTGTCTGACCCAGTCGTACTATTTTCAATAGTCTGATAGGACAATTGGCCATTGCATAAGGACAGAAAGAGAATCAATGCATTTGACTTATGGTGCTGGTGAAAAATATTGAAAGTACATTCGACTGCTAAAAAAACAAAAAAAAAATCTGTCTTGGAAGAAGTACGGTCAGACTTCTCCTTAGAGGCAAAGATTTGAGACTTTATCTCCTGTACTTTTGACATGTCAGGAGAGATCTGTTCCTGGAGAAGGACATCAAACATGGCAAAATAGATGGTCAGCCCAAAAGAGGTAGGCCCTCAAGAAGATGAACTGACAAAAGGGCTGCAACAATGGGCTCAAACACAAGAGCAGGTGTGAGGATGGTGCTGGATCGGGCAGTGTTTTGTTGTGTTTTATATAGCGTGGTTGTGAGTTAGAACCAATTCCATTTCATCTAAGGCAAACATATTGTATAGATGTCTGCCCTCTTGTTTAATTGATTCTTTAATGATCGTATGAAGTCCTTCCTTGTCTCTTTTGCTGGATATTGCCTACAAGTCTATTTTATCAGAAATTATATGGCCACTTTAGTTCTTTTTTGATTATCATTAGTTTGATATATATATACTATCCATCTTTTGATATTTAGTCTTATTTTGTCTTTGTGTGTAAGTTTGTCTTGTAGACAGCATAATAATGGATCCTGTTTTCTTATTCCTTATGCTACTTTGTATCTCTTGACTGGTGCATTCAATTTCTTTATATTCTGTATAACTATCTATACATATGGATTTATTACTATCATTTTGTTGTGGCTTTTCTGTGTTACAAGCTACTAAGTGGATGAGGGTGGGAAATGGCCACATTTCTGGGCTCTATGAGGGTGTGAGGGACTAGAGAAGCATTGTACCCTTCTGACTGCCAGCCACTGGTCCAAGTGCCTATGTTGTCCTGAGAAAATTGAGCCAGATCCCTGTCCTGAAACAATACTGCTTGAAAAGGTTCAAAATGGTGCAGTACATCAGGCCAGCTAATAACTAACCCTCTACAATTGTTTCCTTTCTTATTGAGTTTGTTAAGTCTTGTCCTCATCAGTCCACTTTCCTATACTTTACTCTGTAGCTCTGAGCTCTGGGATTATCATTCAAATCTGTTTATTTTATCTTCAGTGCCTTTGTTGTAGAGCAGTGGTTCTCAACCTTCCTAATGCTGTGACCCTTTAATACAGCTCCTCATGTTGTGGTGAGCCCCCAACCATAAACTTATTTTCATTGCTACTTCAAAACTGTAATTCTGCTACTGTTATGAATTGGGCAATTGGTGAGAAGGTCGTTTGACCCCCAAAGGGGTTGTGATCCACAGGTTGAGAACCACTGCTACATAGGGTTTCCAAGACTATAAATCTTTACAGGAGCAAACAACCTAATCTCTCTCCTATAAAATAGCTGGTAGGTATGAACCACCAAACTTGCAGTTAGCAGCCCAAAGCCCAACTCACACCATTACCATGGCTCCATACTGTTAAAAGATTCTCAATTGCTGCCATAGAGTTGATTACAACTCATATTGATCCTATGTAGGGTTTATAAGGCTATCAGTCGTTACAGACGTAGACAGCCACATCTTTCTCCAAAGAAGTGGTGAATTTGAACCACTAACATGTGGTTAACAGTTCAATGCTTACCCAACAGCACCACCAGGGTTCATTCTAAGTTAGGCTCCAGCAATCAGTTACCTAAGAAGTACATGAGATACAGCACTGAGCCTCCACAGTTTGTTTACAGAAACCATGGGAAGAGCTGTCATACCACCCAGCATTTAACTGCTATGAAAGATGATTTTGAAAATGCTTCTTGGGATAAAGGTCATAACTTTTCCTATGCTCCATTTGCTCATTAAACAGCATTCTTTCATTTTCTAAGTAAGGGCCATATTCTTAACTTGCTGATTGCCCTAAAACCATGAACTGGAAAGTGCTAGCTAATCTAGGACTTCCTTCTCCTTTTGGCCATAAAATGCTGGTTTGACTTTTGCCATCAACTTTCCATTGGCTGCAAACATCTAGAGCTGTTTCTGTACTGGGAAAGGGGCAATGTTGGCTTTGCTTTCCTGACCCTACCTTGTTCCACTCACCAAGAAAATGTGTGAATATTTACAACTGACAAACAAATTTGGGGATATATGAAAACATTTGCCCATGTGCAGTTCATAATTTCTTCTGAAAATGGGAGCTGTCAAAAATAAATTAAGTAATTATAGGGCGTTGCTGCAGCTGTGTGCATCCTTCAATACCTTCTAGGATTGCAGTTAAAGGATGTCTCCCTCCTAGCTTAGTTTTTAAAACATTTATAATGGAAGATGGTTTGTCAGGGCATGTTCAAGTGTTGCCAGAAAAAAGAAAGAGGAAATGAAAATGACATTAATAGCATGACTCACTCTAGGGTGAATACGTGAGTGTGTGTGTGTTGGGGTGGGGGTGAGGGAGCTGGCACATTAAATGCTCAGCTACCCTGTAAAACATTATTATGGTTTACAGATTTTACTAACTAATTAAAAATGTCAATGAAAATAGAAAGAGTGTCTATCAATTTTTAATTAACTGAATGAATAAAAGATCCTTAGGACTAACTATAAAATTTACCACCACAACTTATCACTTCTTTTAAAAACTAGAAATCTTCAATGAAGAGCTTTATACAAATAAATAACAGGATTTTTACCCTCCTCCCTACCAAAATATCCTTGAGACTGAATGATCCTGAAAAATAAATACTTCATTATTTCTGTGATTGACAGACTGAAAAAGATACACCCCCCCACACACACACACACAAATGGAATAAAAACAGTTGAGCATTTCAAGGTGTTTTGTCTTTTGGATACTGACACTCTGAAAATTCCTAGTTTCCTTAATTTCAGCACTCTGAAGTTGCAAGGATAAGGGCAAAAAAAAACAACACAAAGATCATTTCAGGATTAAGGAGTACATTCTTAGGGAAATTCTTTCACCTTAAGTGAGGTAATATTTGATAAATTAGATTTTCACAGCTATAAAACTACAGGATTAATGAAAATATGAGCAAAAGTCAGTGTATACAATGTTGTCAGAAATGGGTTGTTG
>NW_022103924.1:6183408-6188525 GCF_000313985.2 Echinops telfairi
GTCCCCTAATAAAATGATTTAAAAAAAAGATCTCCTCATGATGTTGACCACAATATGTTAGATCATATCATGAGAGGATTCTGGCTCATCCAACTTGACAATAAAGGCTAACTATCACAGCAATGTAAAGAAGATTCTAGTATGAAATTGAAGCCACAAGGTTACACTTGCTCTGTGAGGATGAAAGGAAAGCTGAAGTCCACACTCAGAAGAGAACAGCAATATACTTGCCTACCATGCTGTAGGCTACGTGGAAGGGAAGGGGGCGAATATCTCCCCCGAGCATTCATATACTCTCTTAAGAGTTGAGTCTCTTAAGAGTTTGTGGTTCTAATTCATAGTACATTTATGATCTAAAGAAGCTCTTTTAAAATTATTTTATTGTGATTTAGGTGAATGTCTACAGAGCAGGTCATCATTTTTTTTACACTCCATAAGGTGTACACATTTTATTTCAACTCATCCATTTCATTCCTCACTTCTTCCCTGTGTTTCCTGCTTGCATTCCTCCCTCCTTCCTAGCCCTTTCTCCTTGGATAAAGGCTACCTTTTAATTTTTTTAAAAAAAGAACTCATTGTCATCGAGTCAATGCTGATTTGTAGTGACTCTATAGGACAGGGTACAATGGGCCCTGTGATGTTCCAAAACGATAACTTTTACTCCCTGAAAGCAGCTGGTGGTTTTGAACTGCAGACCCAGTGGTTAGCAGCTCAGTGGGACACCATTACAACCCCAGGGCTCCTTTTCTTTTATCTTAAATGACTGATTATTCTAACAAGGGAATGAATTTCGTTCCAGGCTAATAGCCTGGTATCTCCTAGGATTTTGAGTTCTGTTCCACATTTTTCTCCCTATCTTATCCAGGACCTGCTAAACTTCTCAGAGCAATTGGTTGAAGTATCTGGACACCATCTAGTTCTTCTGGTCTTAGGGTGGTGGAGACTGGTGTTTGCATGGTCCATTAATCCATTGGACTCATTGTGTCAATGTGTCTATTAATTGTCAGCATTTGTCTTTCCACTGGATGGGGTGTGACCAATATTTGCCCCTCAAATGGCTGTTCACAAGCTTTTAAGACCCCACTCACTCCTCACCAATGTGGGATGGACAGCATTGTCCTTTTGAATTATGAGATGCCAATTCCTCTTGATCTTCTCTGAGACTGTTGGCCCAAGCCCCAAGTCCAAAGAATCTCAAGTGGAGAATTTGAGATTGGGCTAAAAGTGCGCCCAGATAAATGCTCCCCCAAATTCAAATACTCTTTTTAAAAAATGTTTTTAGTCACAATATACATGCAGAAACAAGATTGTATGAATGAGAGCCAACAAAAACAGACTGTACAACAAACTCACAATTCCAGGTACTCAAAATAACACCGTACAATTATTCATAATATGTTAAAGAAATCAATGTAAATCTTGAAAATATAAGCAAAGGACATAGTTTTTAAAAGAATAAATAAAACTTCTGAAAATATTTTAAAATTAAAATTCTATGGAAAGGTAAGAATTATTATTATTGAGAACTTGTGATATAATTAAGTGCTTACAATAGACTATGCATTCTTTTAACCAGTTCACATGTATTCATTCATGTAATCTGAGAATGGGTGAGTATTCTTTCATATTCATGAGATGCAAAAACCAAGGCACAGGTATTAAATTATTCTCTGGAGACCACATAGCTATTAGGTAGTAGGTTATGAATTTCAATGCAAGGATCTGTGGGAACACTCTGTTTAGGTCTTGGACTTCTAACCTCAGGTCAGCATTTCAAAGACACCAGCTGCTCACAGAGAAAGATTGTGCTGTCTGCTCCGGTCAAGATTTTCATCTCAGAGACCCTGTTTCAGGTTGTTGTTAGCTGCAGTAGATTCAGTGGCAATGGCTTTGGTTAGATTTTTTTAGTATCTTGTTCCAGAAACCACACACATAATATACAATGCTATATTGTCTACCAATACAGTCTTTAGACTCATCCATTTACTCAAAAAACATTTACTTAGTATTGCTTATGACATACCAAGTCCTGATGGTATAGTGGTTACAATGTGGGGTGCGATAAGCAAGATCAGCAGTTCAAACCATCAACAGCTTTTCACCAGGAAGATGGAACTTTCTACTCCCATAGAGTTACATTCTCAGAAACTCACAGGTGCTGCGCTACCCTGTCCTACAGGGTCCACACAAGTCAGCATCACCCCGATGGCCATGAATATGACATGCCAGGTTTCGGGAATAGAATAGAGATAAACCAAAAGATACGATGCAGTTAAAGAGAAAAAAAAGAAATTAAAGATATAATTTCTGTACTAGTGATTAGAATGCTCCCCACCCCCAAAATCTTCAAAACTCAACCTTTTCTATTTGATCTCAGGATCAGGGACTTGAGAACATAAAAAAACAACTCTGTAGTCATCAAGCCTGACACACAGTGACCGCGTACATTGCTGAGGAGAAGTATCCTGCGTGAAGTCTTCAAAGTCCGGGTGTTTGGGAAGTAGGTCATTTGGCCTTCCTTCCCAGGTACCCTGGGAGGGTTCACCCTTCCAACCCTTCAGTTAGTAAATGAGGATGGTACTCACTGGCACTACCCAGAGGTTCCCAGGATTCGGGATGCACCAACACATAACATCTACTTTCCCTTCTTGATCCTTGCACCATTGTAAAATAAAAGTAAAGTGGATGGAATTGGAAAATAACACTTTTTAAAAGGAAATGGCTTTCTTCCCAACATCCTAAACATTTTCTTTCCTCAATACACTGGCCAAAGTTTTCGGCAATGCATTTATCACTGTGGTTACATTTTACACAGAGCATGTTCCATGGGAGTGAGGAGTGATTAGCGATTAAGTAAACATTAGTCTGGAATTCTCCCATCCATTCCCCCACCCCAACCTTAATAACCTAACAAACATATTAGGTAATTGTCAGAAAAGGTAGGGAGAGGAGAAACCCTGAAAGTTTCAGTAAGAAAGAGTCAAAGAGAGCAAGAACAAAATATTCTATTTACTACTTAACCCAGATTCTCCCTGAAAAGGTTACCATCTTATTGGAGTTGAGCATTTATCAAAACTTGTCAGAGAAATAAGGAAAACATTTGAATATCAAATAGCATAAATTCCTTTTTTCTATTTAAAGGAGAGAGGACCCTAGGGGCAGGGTTAGGGGTGGGGGGTGGGTAAAGCAAAGAAGCTTATTGATGAATACTGAATGTCTAGGTCTTCCTTCCTGAGACCATTTGAACCAAATAAGACTGACAAGTAAAAGACCAGGATCCTAGGTCTGAAGTGACTCTTTTCAGTCACAGGGACTAATTCACGGAAGATGTGAACAAGCGGGGCAGAGTTTCAGGAGGGGGCGGGGAGACTCTAAGTAAAGCAGAAGTTTAAACACTTACTCAAGACATAGAAGAGATAGCCTAAGAACAAAAGTGACTGTCAGGTGAATTCTATCCATAAGAATTGCTAGAAATGTGGACTGAAAACATTTCTAGCGCATCATTTCAATGCTGTAAGGCAGTGAAGGCGAAGAAAACAGCCCCCACGGTAAGCCTATCAGAGCCAGGAAGTGGAGACTAGTGGGAAATCCAGGGGTAAGAGAGAAGCAAATGCTACATGAGGCAACAGTGATGGATGGGGTGGGCCGTCAAAACGGGGGCTGCCCCATTCTCCCAGGCCACAGCCCTACTCTGAAGTAATGATAGCACAAGGCACAGGGGACCAGAGAAGATTATCTCTCATTATGACCTAGACTGACAGCAAGGAGACTCGGAACAGGCTAAAAGATACAGAGAGAGGAAGAATGCCTCCAACTGGTACCAACACAGCCCACCAAAAGGTCAAACACACTACATGAAGTCATTCTGACTCAACACCAAAACCACTGCCATTGAGTCAAAGCTGACTCACAGCGACCCCCTGGGGTCCAAGACTGTGGACTGTAAAAAAAACCCACTCTCTCCCACGGAGCTGCTGGTGGTTTCAAACAGCGGACCAGGCCAAACACATAACCACTGCACCACCGGGGCGCCTATTCTGACTCATAGTGACCCCGCATAGGGTTTCTGATACTCAATCTTTCCCGGTGCAAACAACCTCATCTTCCTCCCTCTGAGCAGGTAGTTGGTGGCTTTGAACTGCCAACCTCTGGGTGAACTGCCAAATGCCTTACACCGAGCCACCAAGGCTCCTTGCCAAATGATTAGGGTTATTAGAGAAATAGCCAGATCTGGTGCACAAGCCTTTTCACACCGGGACTTGATTCCAAATACTCACACTGATTTGTCTTCTTTTGTTGCTTTGCTTGTTCTGTGGATTTGGTATATACTGCCCATCAAATGATTGCAACATTTCAAATTGTTACAGAGTCATTCTTGCTTTGCGACTAATAGTGAGTGGGAATCTCCCCCAGAGGCACCTCAGAGATCTATTTGTGGAAAATCAGCCTTTGAAAACCCTTTAGAGCACAGTTCTGTGACATACACAGGGGCCTCATGAGTCAGAATAGAAAATAGCTGGGGTTGTTTTGGTTGCTGTGTGTTGTTTTTGTTTTTATATAACTCTTTGAGTACCTTGGCATAATCATTATTTCCAAAATCCCAAATCATAGTTCTAGATTGTTTTCCTACCTAGATGAAATAAAATCTTGGTTATCTAAATTCTTTTTTTTGAGAATAGTTTCTACTTTGTTTTTCTTTTTAAGAATAGTTTCTTCTAATTTTTTCTTTCAATTAATTTATTTTTCTATGGGTAATTGGTTTCCTTTTTTGTTGCCATCTCTGATGGCATCTCACTGATCGCCTATCTTTTGATGGCTTGGTTTTTTATGCATATTATTATCTCTACAGATCTATCTAGATAAGACAGACTGGATGAATAGTCTGGAGGAGAAAACAACGGGACCAGCAGTTCCAGGAGAACACGGGAGAGGGAGAGGCGGGACTAAATAGGTGGTGCTGACCAACCCAGGGATAGGGGAGCAACAAGTGTTCAAAAATCAGTGGCAAGGAGGGTGTGAAAGGCCTGGTAGTGATTCAGCAAGGGCATTGTAACCGAGAGAAATCACTGAAACCCAAATGAAGGCTGACCATGATAGTGGGACAAGAGGAAAGTAAA
>NW_022103924.1:6189608-6200868 GCF_000313985.2 Echinops telfairi
AGGGAATGTGGGGTAGAAAGGGGGAACCGATTACAAGAATCTATGTATAGCCTCCTCCCTGGGGGATGGACAGCAGAGAAGGAGGGGGGGAGACGTCGGACAGTGTAACTTATGACAAAACAATAATGATTTGTGAATTATGGAGGGTTCATGAGGGAGGGGGGAGTGGGCAAGGAGGGGGGAAATGGGCAGCTGATATTAGGGGCTAGAGTAGAAGGCAAATGTTTTGAGAATGTGCATATGTGCTTGACACAATGGATGTATGTATGGATTGTGATAAGAATTGTATGAGCCCCCAATAAAATAATTTTTTAAAAAGAAAGCATCCCAACCCAGTGCTGTCCAAGCTCATAAGTACAAGATTAGTCTATATGTCTGACACCGAGCTACAAAGTCCTAATCAATTTCACAAATCCCACACAATGATGCTGACTTCAGGAGGAAAGCCAAATCAGTGAGTGTGTAACCATCTCAGCGTTGGCAGGGGTCTCCATGCAGCTGCTCCAGCACCCAGGGCTGCATCGGGGTAGGTCCATGTGGCTTCTCCTCAGGGACATCTCACAGGAAGTGGGCTTTGCCAGCTGAAGCAGGGAACTGGCTAAGGCAGCTGCACCCTGGTCTCACCAACAGAGAACAAGAGACCTAAGAACAGGAGAAGTGAGGCTCAGTGAGCCATTTATCTCTCCGCCCTTCAATTAATCCCACAAGTGTTTATCGGCCAGGTTGGCAAAATAAACCTTAACTATCTCACATGGCATGGGCCAGTCTTCAAAATGACATCTTGCTTTTTAAGACTTTAAGGAGATGTTTTGCAGCAGATTTGATCAATGCAATACATATTTTGACTTCTTAACTGCTGCTTCCATGAGCACTGGATATAGATCCAAGTAAAATTAAATCCTTGATAACCACTCTTTTCTGTTTATGATAATGTTTATTGGTCCAGTTATAAGGATTTTTGTTTTCTTTACATTGATTTATAATCCATACTGAAAGATGGAGTCCGATATCTTCATCAGTAAGAGCCTCAAGTCCCCTTGACTTTCAACAAGTCTGTGCCATCTGCATGCCACAGATTGTTAAGCCTTCCTCCAACCCTGATGCCGTGGTTTACCTTCATATGGGCCAGTTTCTCAGATTATTTGCTCAGCATACAGAGCAGAGAGTACTAGAAATGGATTTTGGGTCAGAAATTTTAAAATTAAAAACAAAAAAACATTACTGCCTTGAATCGATTCCAACTTACTGCAACCTTAGAGAGCAGAGTAGAACTGCCTCTCTGGGTTCTGAGAGTTTTCATCTTTATAGGAATAGATAGCAGCCTTAACTGTCCCTCACAGAGTGGCTGGTGGGTTTGAACTGCTGACTTGGTAGTTAGCAGCTTAATGTATAACCCACTACCCCGCCACAGCTCCAGAGTCAGGAACAGCAGGAGAAAACAGAATGTGTGACTAACTGTCTTCCTGAACAACTGACTCCTTTTTCACAAGACCAGAAGTACTAGGTTGTGCCTGGCTACCAAAACTTAAGATTTTGGTCAAAGATTCTATAGATCAGGAATGTTTTTGTAAAAATTGAAAAAATACATAAAATAATGATGAATACAGGGAAAAGAAAATGTTCTAATGTTGATTGTGGTAAAATTGATTGTACAGCTCTTCTTGATATGGTTGAACTATTGAAATGTATGATATGTGGATGAAGTGCAAATAAAACTGTTAAAAAAGGAATAGTTTCTTCTTTCTTTCTTTTTTCCCTCTAAATTCTTTTAGTCTTATCTTGCCAAGCCGCATATTTTGAATTATAGAAATCAAAGGACAGATACACTGCTCCCTCTGCTGACCATGCAGCTGCAGTTAAAAAGGAATTTAATGTCACCTTGGAATCAGATTTCTTTTCCCAGTGATCAAGAAATAAGAGAATGGTGCAATTTACTTAAGGTTGGTTTTTATTTTTATTTACTTATTTATTGTCACATATATATCTTCTTTTTGTTCAGGTTTTTTTTTTATTGTGGGCTCGTACAACTCTTATCACAATTCATACATCCATCCATTGTGTCTAGCACATTTGCACATTTGTTACCATCATCATTCTCAAATTAAGGTTGGTTTTTAATCAAATTTTTTATGGAAAAAATCACATTAAAGAGCTACTTTTTACATTTAAATTCTTAAAAATAGATTCTGTTCATGTGGTGGTCGCTGGAACTACTGAAATTGTCAAGAAACCCTGGGGAGCACTTCTAATCTATCCGATAGGGTTGACATAGAATCAACTTCAGGGCAGTAGGTTTTTACTAGAATTCTCTAACATCTGTTAACTACCCTAAAGAATCAAGGACCAGAGAAGAGAAATTAAAGGAAATAGAAAAAAAGCCATTCGAGATGTGTCAAAGCAACGCTTTCCATACGTTTTCTGTTTTATCTCCTCTCAGTACTAACCAGAGCTTGAACACCCAACTAAAATGTCCAAATTGTACAGTCTCCTCATAGCCTTTCTTGCTCCCCTGGAGCAACCGGTGGGTTTGAAACACTTGGCCTTGCAACACTTACCGCACTATTGGGGCTCTACACTTACTACTAATATTAAGTACAACACTTAAAAATCAACCAACTGGAGGAGATAAATCTGTGATAAAGATAGTTCTAGAGAACACAAGGTAAGACATCTTTTGTTTTTGTTTTCCTGTGCAATGTCATCTATATTGCCTGTCATGTGCCTGTCTGGGAGAATAATCGAGAACCAAAAGCAAGGGGGTGCATGATAAAAAGGTTAATCAAAAGCATTATCACAAATGATGTCTTGTGTCTACTTGAACTTCCAATAAGGAACTTGGATATTGGCATCCATCTGCTCCTGTTAATATTGCCAAATCAGACCCAAACCAAACTTGCTGCCATTGAGTCAATTCTGACTCATAGAGACCATGTATTTCTTTTTGCTTTTTTTCTTTCACAGATATCCTTTGTACTTTAATAGTAACATCTTGCAAAAATATAGTACAATATTGCTAGCAGGATATTACATTGGTAAGATCCACTGATCATATTCAGATATCCTGAGTGTTGCTTGTGATCATTTGCGTGTGTATTTCTTTATTAATGCTGTCAATTTCTGCTTTTCCTTTCCCACATTTTATACATGCACTAGAATGTAAGCTCCCTGTTTTATTCAATGAAGAATCGGAAGTGCCTTGACTGAAGTTCATTGAAGTACTCCATAAGTATTCATTGAGTGAATGAAAGAATCTTCTGAATTCTCACCAGCCAAGTGCCATCAGTGCGCCCAGGCTCTCACTAGAGCTTTCAGCCTCAGGAGCCCTGTGTTTACAACAATAGCTGGCTATGTTGATATGATGAAGACAAACCACAATAATAGGTATGGAATTCAGCTCACAACAAAAGTAGACAATAAAAGAAGAGCACAGTATAGGACTTCTTAATTACCTTGTAACCATTTCAAAGAGGTTTTGCTCCTAAAACCATATTGCTTAATGTAAGATAAATTTACTTGTTTTGTTGACATGAGGAAGAAAGCATAAAAGCCATTTATAAACAGATTTTGAACTTTGATGGTGTATCCAGGCATGTGAATTAGAGAGATTACAAAGTTACTATGATGGTCACAATATAGAGAAGGTTTTTAGCTAAATGAAAAAAACTTCAATTTTTATGAAATCCAATTTATCTAATTATTAATAAAGTTAATGATTTATGTTTAATTGTTTTAAGACCTTCAAACTGTTTTCCACCTCAACTGGGCAATTTTAAAATTCCACCCCAAACAAATGAATATTCTAAAATTACTATGGTAATTACTTTACATATCTGTGAATACACTAAAAACCACTGAATTGTATGCTTTAAATAAAAGAATTATATATATGAATTAGGCTTCATGAAAATTAAAAATTTTTATGCACCAAAAAACTTTATCAACAAAATAAAGAAACAACCTATAAAATGGAGAAAATATTTGGGAACCACAAATCTGATAATATTTTAATGTACATAAAGAGCTTTATACCTCAATAACAAAGACAAACAATCCCATAAAATATGTGTGAACTAATGGTTATAAATAAGAAAATCTAAATTTGGAGGAAATGATATTAGAACTCAAATTATGAAGATCCAGTTTGCAGAAGACTATGAATGACTGTGGAAGCCCAAAATCCATTTGCAGGTTCCCCATAAGGATTATCTAAATATAGTCTAAGGATGTGAATAGCCTTGCTTTCAGTGAGCAGTGTAAAGTCGATTATGGCAAAAGTAGTTAGGTTAAAAATGTAACACAATACCTTATCATTTGATTTCTCTTCTGATCCATTTTAAAGTTGTTTCAATTTTTAATATTTTCTCCTTTCTTTTCAATTGAGGTTTTATTCTGTTTTGTTTTGTCATTGTTGTTGGGTGTTTTTGGTGTGTTCTTTTTTTGTCATTAATTTGCTTCCTGTTTGCATTTTGTATGATTTGAAATCCAGGATAGGTAAATCAATGGAGATGGTAGTTGGATTGATAATTGCTAGGGGCGTGGCAGGAGAGGGAAATGAGGAGCTAACAGTGTATAAGAGAAGAAAATATTCTGTAATTTATCATCATGATGATTGAACAACTCTTCTTAATATGATTCAATGACTAAATAGCACAGTATGTGAAGTGTGTGTCAATAAACTATTTTGTTTAATGGCAAAAGACTTAAATGGGACTGAAAAAGACATACAAATGGCCAATAAGTCATTCCATTAGTCATTAAAGAAAAGCAAAGGAAAACCACGATGAGATAGCACTTCACATCTACTATGATCAGAAAAACAAAAAACAACAGGTGTTGGAGATGTTGTGGAGAAACTGGAATTTTCCTGTATTGTTGGTAGAATGTAAAATTGTGTGATTGTTGTGGAAAACACTTTGAGAATTATTTTTTAAGTTCAGCATAGAATTATGATATGATCATCTACTAGGTGCATATCAACAGAAAAAAAAACTTGAAAGCAAGGACTCAAATAGATCATTGCACAGGAGTATTCATTGAAGCACTATTCACAATAGCCAAGAAGTCAAATCTACGCCAGTATCCATCAACACGTTGAATGAATGTGGTGCTTAATATGGCTTAGCTGTGTATGGTCTTATGACTTGTATAAAATGATTGGTTGAGATCATGCAAATAAGATCCTCGTGGTTCATGGAGACTGGTTGGTTTTTACAATCCCACTGAGCTTAAAGCAAACAATTCAAGAGGTGAGAAGTTGGAACCTCACCTCAAAAAAAAAAAAAAAAGCCAGGATTTGAGATGGTGTCCTTTGGACCTACGTTCCCTGTACTAAGAATATCCCAGACCCAGGAGACAAAGAAGGCTGTAACATTGGAGAAGGTTAGATGGTGAGAAGCCATGGGAAGCTCACTGAGCTCAGCTGATACAGCCAGCACACAGACCTACAGAGCAAGAAAGCTGAGCACCTTCAGGCAGTTGGTTTGATGGTAGAGTAGGGTGCCTCTAGGCACTTATTAGTAGAGTGATAAAGACCTTTGAAACATTTGCCAGAGCAGAGACTGGACTGAAGAGACAAGAATCTGGGTGCCAGGAAGGGCCCTCTCCATGGGCATGACCACGAAGCTGTCCTGACCAAAGAACTGTAGCCTGAGCTGTACCTTATCCTGAACTGTAATCAATTAATTCTCTAATAAACTCCATAACTTCTGAGTATGGTCTATGAGTTCCATGTGACCACTGCAATAAATTCTCAAACCTAGTAGAGAACTAGAGACCGACTAGAGAGGGAGAGCTGCTGCCAGAAATGGATGAAGTTTGGAGGATAAGACCATTTTGATCTCCAATTCATAGGAGTAAACCTTGGACCAATGCTGATAGTGATTCTTTTTCCCTACTTGTGAAGCGTGTGAGTACAACCTCACTTCCATGGTGCTTTTAAAAATGTATAAACAAAATATAGCATATGTTAGGTTTTGTGTCAACTTTGCTCAGCCAAGATTTTCAGGTTTGGCAGCTGAGGTCTAGTAATCTCTCATGATGTTACCTAACAATGTAATCAATTCCATAATGGTATCTGCTGTGAGCAGCTAAGCAGTTTTACGAGATTGGGATGGAATGAAACTCTCTTATTCAGGTTGTAGTCCTGATAAAGCTTTCTAGTGATGGGCCTAATTACTATATAAGAAGACTCTGTGGAAAGCATACTCATTTCTTGCTGGTCTGGGTCCAGCATTTGATTCATCAACTTCTGGTTCTTTAGACTTGTGCCATTAAGTCTGCCATGTTGCCTGCTGACCTTAGGAGTCAGCAGCAGCCTATTGGATTAATGGGACTCTCTAGCCAGAAGTTTGATCTGCTAATCTTGAACTCATCTGCTTCTGCATTCACTAACCTGTGGTCTTCCTGCTTCCCCGTTCATCACCCACCCACCCCCAGGCATATATGTATATATGGTCTTGCTTCTCTAGTGAACCTAGTCTAACACACCATAACCATATAATGGCTCTAAAGAGAAATGAAATTCTGATACATGCTACAACATTAATAAACTCTGAAAACAATATGCTGAGTAAAGTTAGACAGATTCAAAATGACAGACATTGTATGCCCCTACTCATATGAAATACCTAGAATACCAAATGTGTGAGGTCAAAGTGTATTAGTAGTTAAACAGGGGCAGCTGGGTGGGAGCAGTGAGGAAGAAGTGATTGCTTAAGAGGCGCTGAGTTACTGTAAAGGTCATAGAAAACTAGGGAACGGTGGTGAAGGCTGCACAACATGGTGGCTGTCATCAACATCAATGAACTGTACAAATAAAAACGGTTGCAATGGCAAATGTTTTGTTCTATAAGGGAGATTAAAATATCTGGCCAAAGAAAAGGAATGAAAAGATTATGACATTTTTTTCACAAACTTTTTGAAGCCCCTTTACAATATATTTTGCAACACTTTAAAAAAAAGAAAAATTTCAGTCCATCCTGAAAAACTGGGATGGTCTAGTTATTATATTCCTTTTTCTTTTTAGCCCCCTCAAAATTCCTTCTACATGGAAGTGCCAAAATTATTCATGTAGGTAAGTTCATAATAGTTTGCACGATTCACAAACCATTGTAATTGTTAGGTGCAGTTCCTCGAGTGGTTCACGCTCAGAAATTAGATTGTTAGTGCCTTGATCATGAGACAGACCTTAGTGATGTTCAGGATCTTGACTGACCCAGAGTTCATGGTTCAGATGGCAGTAAAGTGCAGTCGGAGGTAGAAGGGGGGAGAGAAGGAACAGTGACGTTAGACCAATTTTGTAAAAATGCAAGTTCTGCCACTGAATGATAATATCTTAGGCAAATGACTTAATTTTTTTGAGGCTTGATCTTCTCTTGTGTACTGTGGGGATTAATAGTAGTAATAGTCACCTTGTAAGACTGTATAAGGCTTAAGTGAGGTAAGGTGTATGAAGCACTTACTTGGCCTATGATAAGTGATTATTATTCACTTAACAAACATGTATTCAGTACTGATTTTAATTCCCAAACCTCAAGAGAGAGAAGTAGAGGAAGAGAAACAGGTGTGCAAACCAACTCAGTAAAGTGCTCCCATGTTCTGACAGACATCCAAAGGGAATGAGAAAGGGAACTAAAAAGAGGATTCCCAAGTTGAAAGGAGAAGAGACAATGCATATCAGAAAAGATTTTATGGAATAAATAACATTTGAGCAGAGCTTTTGTTTTTAAATGTTTAAAATAGTAATGAATGGCTCATTCACTGCGTTGAGAGAGATTAGGAATAAGGGCATTCCAACCTGAGGGACTGATGAAAGGTAAGCAGCAGATGCTCAGGGAGATGTGAATCATCCAGCATGGCCTATGGGTACAAGTACAGGCCAAATACAAAACACAAAATCCTTTTTTAAAATGCAGTTGCCATTGAGTCAGTTCTGAGTCCAATCCACGCATGTCAGAATAGAATGGTGGTCCATAAGTTTTCAATGGTTGATTTTTCAGAAGTAGATCACCAACCTTTTTTTTTTTTTTTTCAAGGCATCTGTGTGGCCTCCAACCTCCAACCTTTCTGTTACGCATCTCCACCCAGGGACTCAAACTATGAGCACAGTAACTGAAACACTAGGGATGCAGGTAAAAGCCAGATCTTAGGTCATGTTTTCCCTCTTCACCAGGACAGACTGAATGACACGGAAGTGAAAACATGCCTTTCCCTTCCAACAGGGACACTTTCTGGTTGGTTTTGTTGTCTCTAAAGACTCATTCTAAAGGTCCTGGGGGTTACACAGAGGAAGTCTCTAACGTTTGACCTGCTACAACCTGTCTGAATATCTCCAAAGTGTTCTTGTCATTTTAACACAGTTACGACTCGTCATTTATTGACCAGTCTTCACTGAACACCCGAGACTGAAGGACAATTATGAAAAATGTAAAGTTCCCCTAATGAACACACCTGGACTTTGCATGACAGTTTCCCCTGCATACTCCCTGCATGCATTATTCCCACACGGGACACTAGGCAAACTGAAAACAATATGGCTGCTCCAAGAGGAGCCCCCTCAGTTACCCAGAACAAGCTTCTGTGAAAAAAAACCCTCATCATAGGTGATTATGGTCAGGGACTAATCTAGTGGGTCCTCCTGATTAATAATCTGGAGTTCTGAAGAAGCCAGAAGTGGCCACAATATGTCGAGCTTTTGGAAACCTCCAAAAGAGCAAACGTTGGTGTGCTGTTGAACTGCATCACCCTTTCCTGGAGCCCAGCCCTGGGCCTGACGTTCTTCTGTGGGACAGAGTGGCCCTCTTTCAGTTCAGAAATATCATGTAGACTTTTTCCAGCCTGTGTGTTCAGTTGTCACTCTTTCAGCCCTTTCCAAACCATTCTTCTCTTCTCTTAGAAAGGTCCTTGGTTCTTCCCCAATTTATTTCTTCCTTTTTATTCTTTCTATTCAGAGGTATTTTTTATCCTTTCCTTCAAAAAATGTAGACTCTTTTTTTTCTCCTCTGCGCTTTGATTTCTCTCTTTCTCCCTCTCCCTCGTGTCTTTTTAAAATTGATAAAAACAAGCAGACCAAACTGTTGCCATCAAATCCATTCCAACTCAGGGCAACCCCTTGTATGATAAAGTACACATGATCTGCTTGGCTGTAATTTTTATAGAAGCAGATTCCCAGGCCTTTCTTCCTCGGCACCATTGTGTAGATTTGAACTACCAACCTGTAGGTTACTAATCAAGTTAAAACCATTTGCAACACCTGAGGACCTTTTAAAACAACTAGACGAATGATATTATGTGTTTCATACTCTTACCAGGTTCCACATAGACCACTTTCATTTGGGTAGTAGATTTTTCAAATAATTTGTTTTTAATAATGCAATATTTTTGTTGTGTGCCAGTGAGTCAATTCCTAATCATAGCAACTCATATGATACAGTAGAATTGCACCAGTGGGTTTCCTAGGGATTTGGAGGAAATCTCATTAATAAACTACAATATTTAGATGACACAGCCTTGCTTGCTGTGAGCTAAGGAGATTCGAGGTGCTTACTGATGAATCAGCCTTTGGTATAAATTGCATCTCAATATTTTTTAAAAGCAAAAACAAAAATCCTCACAACTTAGCCAATAAGCAACAGCATGACAAGTAGAAGAAAGAATGACATTCTCCTGAGTTTCATTTTACCTGGATCCACCATTCAAGTCCATGGAAGCAGCAGTCAAATCAAACATAATGCAATGTGTAAATCTGCTGTAAATGACCTCTTTCTTCTTCTTTTTAAAAATCATTTAAAAGACCTCTTTAAAGTGTTAACAAGCAAAGATATCACTTTGGGAAATAGGGTGGAGCCAGACCCAACCCACAGTATTGTAAATCACCTTGTATGCATGTGAAACTGGACAGTGAATAAGGAAGACTACATAGGAATGAATGTATTTGAAATATGGTATTGGCAAAGAATATTGAATATAGCATAGACTGCCAAAAGAACAAACAAATATGGGTTGGGAGAAGTGCAGCCAGAATGCTACTTAGACACAAGTTTTATTAGCAGTCAAGTGCTTAACCATTGTACCACCATGAATCTAACAACTGTTGCACTGTACACAAACTAGGATCGCACTGTATTTAACTATTTGATAGCCCATCAACTCAGAGAAGGGGCAAGAGAATTATTGCATAGCTTGAAGAATGCAGCCGGTCGTACTAGCTTGTGTTTGTAAAAAATATTTTAAATTGGTGTGCTGCTGTGTACATTCTTAACAACAAAGATTAAATTTTTTTTAAAAGAATTTCATTCAGTTGCCATGTCTGTCCTAACCTGAAACATTTCCTTAATCTTTCTTTGACCTTCATAACATTAACTATTTTTGCAGAATCCAAGCCAGGTATTTTATAAAATGTCCTTTAGTTTGGATTTGCCAGGTGTTTCCTTATGGTTAGATTCAGCGTATACATTTTTGACATCAATAACACTTCATCTTTTTAGAAAAACGTATCTAGATGCTTCTTGTTGAGAATGTTAGCATTGTTTGTGAGTGCTTTCCCAGCACCACACTTGAGCACATGGGCAAAGTACAAAACCTCAAAGGGCACACAAGTTCCAGGTGCCCTCACCCTCCAGTGCACCCAGGGGATTCCTTTCTATGATTCAAGGCACAGCTCCAAAGCCATCTTCTCTGTAACATGCCCTTTCACTACTATGTTCCTAACAACATATCTTGAGGAACTACCATTTTCCAGTAAGATTTTTCAGTGACTTACCTGGAAGTAGTCCCAGAAACTGATATTAACATTTCAATGTCTCCAATAAGCAGACTGAGACGTAAACGTCTCAAGAACTGGGGTATAGTCATACAGCCTCTTTGTGCAGTTCTCACTTCCAAGTTCATAGTCCTATCACTTGCCACCATGGGTCCCAGGCACGCTTTTCTTAGGACTCTTATAACACTTTGACACTCTTATGATGGAGAATTTACAATTTTTTAGAACTCTTATGATTGAGTAGCTCAATTACAGCAGTTATCATAGCTTTGTTCACATCCCTCCCCTTTATTTAGAGCTACTCTAGCATAAAAATAAGTCTTATTCATCTTTGAGTCCTCAGAATTTAACAGAGTACCTGCACAAAGCAGATTGTGTAGACTATTGATTAAATTATGCCACCCCTTGTTTACTTTCAAGCCTTTAAGTCCCCAGATGCTATAGGTCTCGATAGGGTTCAGTATAACAATAATGAAACCCACAACCTTCCTCTAGTTCTTA
>NW_022103924.1:6201308-6202168 GCF_000313985.2 Echinops telfairi
GCAAGCGAATTTTGGGAATGATGAGGGCAACAAATGTATAGATGTGCTCTACACAATTGATCTATGTATTGTGATGAATTGTATGAGACCCAATAAATTGATTTAATAAATAAAATTAAAATTTTAAAAAAAAATTATGCCACCCCCAAAATAGAAACTGTTAACCCTAACCCCATAATTTGTGGTAAGAAGCCCTGGTAGTGCAGTGATTAAGCACTACCAAGCTGCTAGCCAAAGGGTTGGTGATTTGAACCCACCAGGCCCTCCACAAAGGAAGATTTAGTGATCTGCTTCCCTAAAACTTAATAGCCTTGGAAACCCTGTGGGGAAATTCTACTCTGTCCCTTAGGGCTGCTATGAATTGACTTGGTTTGGGTTTGGGTTTCTGGTTTATACTTATGGTTCTAATCCCATTTGGGAATGGGTTTTCTTTGTTATGTTAAAATACCAATTCAAACACAAATATGTTCTTTTAAATGATGTGTTTTAAACCAGTCACCTTTGGAATATAAAAAAGAGCAGATTAGGACAGAGAAGGAGGGAGAGTATAGATATCCTACAACATGAAAATTGCCAAGAAATGGGACAGGGATCTTTTAGGGCCTACAGAGAAAGAAAGCCACCTGCTAGAGTTGGCTCCTCAATTCAGACTGCTAGCCTTATCAATGATGAGAAAATAAATTTCTGTTTGTTAAAGCTACTAGCAACACCAGACAGCTAAGACAGTCATAAATACATGATGGAAGAAGAAAGGAGGAGGGGGAAATAATATATAATATAATAATAAGGCTTCCTATGGGGGTAGGGTTGCAGAGGGAGGGGATAAGGGGGAACTGATATCAACAGTTCAAGAAAAAAGA
>NW_022103924.1:6202432-6203941 GCF_000313985.2 Echinops telfairi
TTAGACAAATATTATTATGCAAACAGTATTGTCCAAAAAACCAAACTCATTGGCCATCAAGCCAATGCTGACTTTGAAGTACTCCCTAAGGGTTTATGGAATAGAAAGCCCAGTCTTTCTCCCATGGAGTTGCTGGTGGTTTTGAACTGCTAAACATGAGAATCTCAGCCCAGCATGTAACAACTACACCACCAATGCTCAAGTATATCTTAATGCCCTGAATTTAATAGTCTATAATGAATAACTTTATCTTGGTATCTCATTGAGGACATTAAAAAAAGCTGTGTTTGGTAGTACCAAAAATATAGTATATTTCTAATCCATAAGACTTTTCAAGGGCTCACTTGACTCTTTTTCTAATTTTTTTATTTAAAAATTCCTAAATAACATGGGAAGATTCTCTTCACTTAAAAAAAATGCAGAGTAAGCATTTATGTTTGAGGTCTTCCTAAAGAAACAAGAAATTCACTTGATCTTCAGCTAACTTTATACAGTAGATTCTACACTGTTGCATACTGTGAAGGCCTGACCTGCCAACTCCTTATCCATATGATTGTGGTAAAAGCAGACATAACATTATGGCTCAAACAGATCAAAGATGAGCTGACAAAATACATGTTTTAAATAATACCAGCGTTTTGGGATACATATCTCTTTTTTCAAGACCCAAATCTCATGTAACCATAATCATGATTGGTGGTGAGGAATTTTAAAAACAGAGTCTGCCCCAAATCCTCCAGACGTACTTGTACCACAGCTAAATCAGGTACTTCCACCACATGACTCATGTCCCACAAAAAGTGAAATGTTTACAAAATCAAGAATCCCAAAAGACAAAGTAGGCTTTACCCAAAATTCATTCAAATTTTTAAACCAATTTTTCCTGTGTGTTTTGTTTTACTTAACTACCATCTTCCTTATTCTAAAATGAAAAGCTCATATAAACGTACACACATTTGACTTACTTTAAATATAATTGTGCCTTAGTAGATGCAGGTCTTGAATTAAATCTATGACTCTAGTGTTATATACCCACATACATACATTTAAAAAATGGAATTAAAAGATAATGGAATTTTCCCATGAACTTTTTGAAGCTCTGTCATACACATCAGGGTAAGTCAAAAAGTATTACTATGAGATCATAGAAACCTTTATTAAAATATCAAAATATGTAGCTATTGTTTCTCAACAAATCCTCCATCTAGGGCTATGTACTTTGAAAGCAGTGTTTCCACCCCTCTAATCTTCCCTTGGATGGACACAGAGGCTTCCACAATGGACTTAAACATAAGAACAATTGTGAGGATGGCCCAGCATCGAGCAGTGTCTCCTTCTGTTGGTCGCTATGAGTCAGAACTAACTCGGCCACACCTAACAGCAGTAACACGTCCCTAAAGAATTCTGTGTTCTTCCATTTACTGCACATCAAAATGGCAGTTTGGGCACTTTGGAGACATTGGTCTCCCTTTTAAAGATTCATTGAGTTTAGGGAACAAAAAGAAGTCT
>NW_022103924.1:6205856-6207186 GCF_000313985.2 Echinops telfairi
GGGATCTTAAACGGTGCAGCCATTGATCTCTCCTTATCCAGGGTAAAGAAAAGTAATTAAAATCCAAAAATATATGGAACCAGTGAGTGCAATGGACTAATGGATCACACAAACATCATGCAAACATCCCCAACCCTGAGACCAGAAGAGCTAGATGGTATCAGGCTAACCCTGTCAACTGCTCAGAAAAGGATTACATTAGTAGGTCCTGGAGAAATAAAATGTAAGCATAGACTAAGAGAAATAAATAAAATGAGAGGAAAAAAATGGAATTCAAAATCATAGAAGGGACCACTTTTACTGGTCAGAAAAAGACTGGTGGCATCCCCAAAACTTGGCCCTAGCCCTTCAAGTCAACTGAACTCATTCCATGCTAGAAGAATCAACCATTTAAGATCCAAGGGGCAGCATTTACCCAGAGACACAGACCTGAGAGTTAGGAAAGATTGAAGAATAGAAATAGGAAGCGAAGGAATAAGTGGGTTAACCAACAGTACATTGAGGAAATTGCAGTAATGATGTGAACCAAAACGTGTATGAATTGTTTCGTGTAAAACTATGATCTGCTCTATGAACTCTCACCTAATTCACAACAGAAAGGTTTTTGTTTTGTTTTTTTCATTGAAAAGCTATAGAAATGTTACAAATATAGTACAATGAACACCATGTACCTTCCTCCCAGGATCATCAATTGTTAACATTTTGTATTATTATTATTTTGTTGAGAATCTTGACTCCTAGCTTTCTTTTTTTTTTTTAGTAATTTGACTCCTAAATTTCTTGCAAAAGCATTTGAAAACCACAGATGAGCTAAGTTGCGCATTTTCTAATCTTTACATTTTATGTCCTCTGAGCAAAAGTGACACGGAAAAGAAACACTAACAAAGCAAGGAGCCATTTTTAAGAATAAGATAAAATTAAAAGCTTCAGCTTGCCAACCAAAAGTCAAAATCCTATCTTGGGATTTTTATTAACTAGTTCTCTAATTCTGTCTTGGAAGAAGTACAACCAAAATGCTCCTTAGAAGCAGGGTGGTGAGACTTTGTCTCATGTACTTTAGACAGGTTATCAGGAGACGATTCCCAAGAAAAGAACATCATGGTTAATAAAGTAGAGTAGCAGCAAAAAAAGAGGTAGCACCTTAATGCAATGCACAGTGACTCCTATAATGGGCTCTGTGTTAGTCTGGGTAGACACATTGACACTCATACATGTGCAAGAGAGAATTTTTTTTTCTCTTTTTAATCAATTTTTTTGGGCTCATACAATTCATCACAATACATAGATCAATTGTGTAAAGCACATCTATACATTTGTTGCCCTCATCATT
>NW_022103924.1:6208008-6209359 GCF_000313985.2 Echinops telfairi
GCCATCTAGCAAGAGAGAATTTTATATCAGGAAGTAATTATGCATCAATGAAACACCCCAGCCCAGTCCAGATGAAGTCCATAAGATCGATATTAGCCCATATGTCCAATATTAGGCAACGAATTCCTCTTCTGACTCACGCAGCACATGCAATGATACCGAATGCTGGAAGATCACAGACTGCTGGGGGGAAAGTCCTGTGCATTGAATGGCAGTGGACACATCTCTAAGCCTCGGGTTGCCATCAACGTGGCTCCATGTGGCTTGTCAACAGGAAGGTGAAGCAGAGAGAGAGTGGGCCAGGCCTCTAGTGAGCGCTTTCTCTCTGTCACACTTCCAAATGAGGTCACCAAGTTGTGACCTGATTGGCAGGCTACACTCCATCCTTTCAGTCTTAATACCCTCAAGTTGATATGAGATTATGTGACTACCACAGGCTCAAGCATAACAATTGTGAGAATGGCAAAAAACCAGACAGTGTTTTGTTCAGTTGTATACAGGGTCACTTTAAGTTAGCACTGACTCAGTGTCACCTCACAATACTGGCTATTCTGGCTCAGTAATGACAGAGAAAGCAAGAGATAATTTTGCCCGAAGCACACTTTCCCTTAAAGACCCTGTGACACCATAGAGTGTCATATTATGTCTCTGTTGTAATTTAACCTTCTCCTCATGCAGATAGACTACCTCCTCATTCCTGAGCTGTTGTTTGAGTGTTCTTCATTTAAACTTACTGCCATCTAGTGTGTAGAAAAGAGAATTCAGGGCTTCAAGGCGGGAGGGGGAGGTGGGGAGAAAGTGAATGTGTCTTTTATTTGGATTCAAAGCATGTTTTATTTAAAATAAACTCCTGGGAACTATACTTACTATGGTCTTCTTGGTTTTTATTTTAATTAAGTAAAATTTCTAAGGAAAAAATCATATTCCAGATAATAGACTACTTTTTAGATTATTCTTAAAACAAACTAGGCTGTAAGGATTGATGCTCACCAACTCTCTCTTCCACTTGGTCTCAAAAGAAGTGACCTATCTTCCTCTTTCACCCTATTTACCATTTTCTTGGATCGTAGCACTGTTAAATTACTTCTTTCCCAGGAGGGGAGAGAAAAAGAGATAAAGGAGGAGAGAGTGAAATGAAATAGAAAAAGAGAGAATGTCGACGATATATAAAATTGACAAAGATAATACAGACTAGAACATGGAGTAATAATACAAGAAGGAAAGTTAATAGCAGAAGTCATTCGATTTTAGAATAAGAGACCCAGATACCTATAGAGGCAGAGTGATAAAAGGGGGAAACGCACATGCAGGGAGCTTGTAGTTAGTAGTTACAGTAGCATAGTCAAGCCCC
>NW_022103924.1:6210566-6213845 GCF_000313985.2 Echinops telfairi
TGTTACCAATAACTTTTTTGAGAAAGAAGTAGTAACTAAAAGAAAGGAGAGACTTCTGGGAAGATGGCACCAATGTAGGACTACCTGCATGAAGAGCTCACTGTGTGATTGCTGGATTTATGGGTGAGGAGGCCCAGTTGAGGGAATGGAGTATGAAACCGGATCTCACAGCACCCCAGGGTTCTTTTGTCTGGTTTCCCATGGAGAGCCCTACTCACAGCACCTGCCTGAGACTTCTCTCCCTTGTCAGTAAAGCAACAACTCCCGGCCTCTTCCCCCTCCCCCAGTTTGGCAGCTTTCCAGAGTGAGGAGATGGCCTGGGACAGTGTATCACTCGGCGGCATCCCATGAACACCTGATTGGACTCCTGGAGGCCCTGGGCGCTGGAACCTGAGGTGGCCCACAGAATAGAGTTCCTGTTGGGGATAATCCTTAGCCAAGGCCCAGCTCCCTGCCCTGGTGGCAGGGGTGTGACTGGGCTCTGCAGATAGAGATCCCCAACAAATTGCAGAGGTTTCCAGTACCATGGAGAAAGAGGTGAAGCTGGAACCCACAGCACAGTGGGCTCCAGGAGGTAATTAAATTTGTTCCTATTTTCTTTTGAGAAAGGAAACATCAAACTCCTTATCCTACTAGAAGAAATGGAACCTGACATTTCCCACTAATTGGAAGTCCCTCTTCCCTGGGGCATCCACTACAATAGTCCATTTCCAAGCTAGGACCACACGTAAGGGGTGGATAGTTCTGAGTTGTTCAGGAATCCACTGGTATAAACACAATCACAGAAAGACTGCACTCAGCCTACATAATACAGGGATGACAAGGGACTCTGTGAGATTCAATAGAACCCTCTTACCCCAACCATCATGACCTCTGGAGCCTGGTCCCTCCACCTCATTGACACACACTCTCCTTTAACTTACCAAGTAAAATTTCATCTCTCATAAGCCTCTCCTCCAACTCATTAAAAATTACTATACTTCATGGGAAGGCTTCCTTCGAGTAATACCACCACTTAAAACTGGCTCCAGCAAATGCATGCCCTAATCCTCCTACTCACCCAACAAACACTCCCTCCTCATCTACACAGAATACTTTTTCTAGCACCTCACTGATCCTCTCCTAACCTAAAGAGCCAGTCCCTCTCCCTACACATCCCAGAAGACTACCTTCTGGGTACCACCTTCAGCTCAACCAAGATGCAATGCAAACAGCAGCAAACAGCAGCAGAAACTTAAAAAGAAATCCCAGAGAAAGAAAAGTCAATTACTGAAGATGACCCAAACCCAATGGTATACACAAAAGAAGCAGCCTTTGAACTGCCAGAAAAAGAATGCATGGGGATCCGGTTTTTGGCCGTACAAGAAATTTGGGGATCAATCATGAAAACTAATTTTTAAGATTAAGATACTAGACTCCTCATATCTAAGGGAACTCCTGAAGTTAATGAATGATGTAGCAGAAATAAAGAAAAAGGGAAGTGATGTCACCAATAGAATGGAAGAAGGGGAAAATCAAATCAGTGATCTCAAAGATAACCAAGCAGAATTCAGCAAACGAGAAAATCAATCAAACTAAATAGCAAAAGAATCTGAAAAAAGCCTGAGGACGATGTGGGATTTCATGATGTGAAACAACATTCAAATTATTGGGGTGCCTGAAAAAAGGAAATAAATAAGTCTAAAGTTAAAATAGTAAGGGAATTCTTGGAAGAAAATGTCCCCAATATCACAAAAGAGAAGACAATAACCATTCAGGAAGCAGAGAGAACACCAATAAGATTAACATGACCCACCCTTCAAAAAAAAAAAAAAACCAAACACTTACATCAAGACATATAGTAGGCAAATTATCCAATTTTAAGGAAAAAGAGTGAATCATGAGAGCAGCTGGAGAGAGAAAAAAGCAGTCACATACAAAGGCAAACAGATAAGAATAAGCATAGACCCATCCACAGACACCATGCAGGAAAGAAGAAATTGGAGTAACATGTTCTGAATGTTGACAGACAACAATGACAATCCAACAATCCTTTGCCAGCAAAGTTCTTCCTCAAATTTGAAGGAAAAATGAAAGTTTTCTCAAATAAGGAAACATTTAGAGAATTTGTAAAAACAAACCCAACATTACACACACAAAAAAATTTCCAGTTCTTTTATGGACAGAAAACCAACAACCAAAGCACACAAACGTGAGACTACCACAAGGGTAACATCACCCAGAAACCAACACACTGAAAGCAGTACCCACAACATTGCAGATCCAACAGAGAAAAGAAGACAAGAATAAACTTCTCTCACACACATCACCCTATAAGAGGAGAAGAAAGGAGATTATCAAACACAAATAGTATGAGATGACAGCAACTAATCTACATTTAGATTTAATTACCCTGAATTTTAATGATTTAAATGCACCCACTAAATGACAAGGCATTTCAGATTGGATTAGATAACAAAATCCATCAATCTGCTGCCTTTGAGAGACACATCTAAAACTCACAAACAAAAGTAGATTTAGAGTCAAACACTGGCCAAAAATATACCGAGCTAATGGAAATCAAAATACAGCAGAGGTGGCAATATTAATCTCTGACAAAATTGACCTCAATATATATGACATAAAGAGAGATAAGGGTTGGCTTTACATAATACTCTAGGGATAAATAGAATAAGAACCCATAAACACAATAAACATATGTGTGCCCAGAGAAAGACCCTCAAAAGTTTCAAACAAATCCTCAAAGAGATGAAGTGAGAAATCGCCGGATCAACAATTATAGTCGGTGATTTCAATGCACTGCTCTCAAAGGCAGACAGATCAATAGGTAAAAAACTCAATAAAGAGGTGGGGGGAAAGGAAGTGGTTTTAACAAACCCAGGGACAAGGGAACAACAAATGATCCAAATCGGTGATGAGGAGGGTGTCAGAGGCCTGGTAGGGTGTGATCAAGGGTAATGTAACCGAGAGGAATTACTGAAACCCAAATGAAGGCTGACCATGATAGTGGGACAAGAGGAAAGTCAAAGGAAATAGAGGAAAGAGCTAGGAGGCAAAGGGCATTTATAGAGGCCTAAATAAAGACAGGTACATATGTAAATATATTTATATATGAGGATAGGGAAATATATTTATGTGCATATATTTATAGGTTTAGTATTAAGGTAGCAGGGGAACATTGGGCCTCCACTCAAGTACTCCCTCAATGCAAAACTACTTTGTTCTATTAAACTGGCATTCCATGATGCTCACCTTCCCGACACGATTGCTGAAGACAAA
>NW_022103924.1:6214761-6217026 GCF_000313985.2 Echinops telfairi
AAAAAAAAAAATATATTCTCCAGTGCACATGGATCCTGTTCGAAAACAGACCACATGCTGGGACACAAGACAAGTTTGAGAAAAATTCATACACATAGAGGTCATTCTAGCTACCTTTTCTGACCACAGCACCATAAAGCTGAAAATCAACAATACAGAAAACAAAAGAAATATGGATACCAAATTGCACACTTCTCAAAAAAATGAGGGGTTGGGGTGGAAAGGAGGCTTATAGCCCAAATTAGAGAGAAAATTAGGAAGTTCCTATAAACTACTGAGAATGACAATACAACAGGGGTCACTTCATTGCAATAAATGTGCACATGAAAAAAGAGGAGAGAATTGTGGTCAGCATCTTAACACAGTGCCTCCAACACTTAGAACAGAGTCAACAGCATAATCCTTCCAACAGCAAAAGAAAAGAAATCATAAAAATCAGAGTGGAGATAAACGAACTGGAAAACAGAAGAGCAATGGAAAAGAATCAACTAAGCAAAAAGTTGATTCTTTGAAAGAATTAAAGAAACACCAACAAGCAGCTAGCAAGTGACAAAGGAAAAGAAAAAGCAGATCTCAATATCAAGAATTAGAAATGAAACAGGAAGTCACAACAGATACTAATGAGATGTTCACGGATTTATAAACTTGAAACATGAACAGACGAATAGAAGTCCTATGAAAGAAGACAAGGAGAAATAGACTAGGTCATCGAGAAACTCCCAACTGAAAAAAGCTCCGGTCTAGATGGCTTCACAGAATTCTACCAAAAATTCAAAGAAGAGCTGATACAAATCCTACACAAACTCTCCCGGAACATAGAAAGGGACAACAAACTCCCAAGCTCATTCTATAAAGCCAGGATAATCCTGATGCCAAAACCAGGCAAAGAACCCACAATGATAGAGAACTATAGACTGATATCTCTCATGAACATAGATGCAAAAATTCTCAACAAAATCTTGGCAAATAGAATCCAACAACATATCAAATAATAATAATAATAGATGATGACCACATGGGATGCATAACAGGGGTACAGAATGGTTCAACATTCAAAAAACAATTAATGTAATCCACCACATCAACCAGAAAAAAAGACAAGAACTATGTGATCAAATCAATTGATGCAGAAAAAGCATCTGAAAACACCCAATGCCCATTATTAAAGACTCTCAAGAATATAGGATTAGAAGTAAAATCCTCAATACAATAAAAGCCATATACAAAAACACCAATAGTCAATATTACACTCAATGCAGAAAGGCTGAAAATATTTCCACTGAATAAAGGAACCTGACAAGGATGTCCCATATCCTCACTTCTATGCAACATTGTGCTGGAAGTCCTAGCCAATACCGTAAGATAACAGCAAGATATTAAAGGTGTACAATTAAGTAAAGAAGAAGTGAAACTTTTGCTTTTTGAAGACTATTGATTTTAAATATTCAGAATCCTAAGGGGTCCACAATAGAAGTGTTAGAAACAATTTAGGAGTTTAGTAGAGTAGCAGAATACAAAATTAACAAGCAGAAATCAATTGGATTCCTATATACCAGTGATGGGAATGCAGTAAAGGGCATCAAGGAATCAGTACCATTCACAACAGCCGCGCAAAAGCTGAAATACTTAGGAAGAACCCTCACCAAAAAAACAACAGACCTGTACGAAGAAAACTACGGCGCATTACTATAAGAAACCAAAAGGGACCGACACAAATGGAAGCATATTTCATGTCTGTAGACAAGGAGACTCAACATTTTGAAAATGTCAATACCACCTAAAGCAATATATAAATTCAATGCAATCCCAATCCAAATCCCAGCATCATTCTTCAAAGAAATGGTAAAAATGATTACCAACTTCATATAAAAAGAAAAGAAGCCAAGGATAGGCAAAGAACTCCTCAAAAAGGAAAATGAAGTAGGTGGTCTTGCACTACTTGACCTCAAAACCTACTATACAGCCACAGTTATCAAAACAGCCTTTTACTGGTATAACTATAGATACACAGACCAATGGATCAGGACCGAAAACTCAGAAACAAAAACATCTTCAAACAGCCAGATGATTTTTGACAAAGGCCCCAAAAACATTAAATGGGAAGCACACGCCTTCTTCAATAAAGGTGTTGGAAAAGCTCGATATTCACTTGCAGAAAAATGAAACATACATATCTCCATGCACTCCATGCACAAAAACAAACTCAAGGTGGATCAAAGACCTAAATGTAAAACCCAAAGCTATCAGGATCATCAAGGAGAAAAT
>NW_022103924.1:6217594-6225928 GCF_000313985.2 Echinops telfairi
TATTAAAGGGTCAGGGCATTAGGAAGGTTGAGAACCACTGTTGTAGCCCAATTTTTAAAAGTTGAGCACAACAAATACTGGAGAGGGTGTGGTGAGATAGGAACTCTTATCCACTGCTAGTGGGCTTGCAAATATGTACAGCCACTGTGGAAGGCAACATGGTGATGCTTAAAACACATGGTAATTGAACTCCCTCATATGATGCAACAGTACTATGACTGGGCATATACCCAAAAGAAATAAGAAACAGATCATAAACAGACATGTGCTCCCCCATGTTCCTCACAGCACAGTTCACAATAGCAAGGAGTTGGAAACAGCCTAAATTCCCATCAATAGAAGAGTGGTTAAAAAAACCCCAAAAAAAACCTCTGGTACATATACACAATGGATGAAACATAAAAAACAGCATGAAATACCTCAACTCATGGAGGGATCTGGAAGACATGATGCTGAATGAAGTTAGTCAAGCACAAAAGGACAAACACTGCATGAGTCCCCTGGGAAGAACTAGAAGCAGAACAGGCACAGGGTCAAGTTTGCAGGGCAGCCAGTACACTGGTTGGGGACTAGGGAGCCTGGTAAAGAACTGGACCAGTACCAATGAACCCCAGCTCATCTGCTCTAAGTAAGTATAGTGTAAGTAAATTGGCTGGAGGGTGCCTCACCACAGCTGGGATCAAAGGATCAGGGGAGAGAGGAGAGATACTGTCTGCTGAGTGGATCTGGATGTGAGGTCTCCTGAAGGGAGAGGCAGGCCTGTCAGAGGGC
Organism: Echinops telfairi; assembly: GCF_000313985.2. Taxonomy (NCBI): domain Eukaryota; kingdom Metazoa; phylum Chordata; class Mammalia; order Afrosoricida; family Tenrecidae; genus Echinops; species Echinops telfairi. Next base: position 6,218,366 of record NW_022103924.1, read on the forward strand.
TGAGGCTTACTGATGGGAGGGGCAGTGCAGGAGAGGGGACAGTGAATGGTTTCATTTGGGGAAATATAGGTGCGTGTCTGTTGAGAAGAAGAGAAGGAGGGTTGACCTCCAGGAGTGGGGAGGAGAGACTAAGGATGCTTTGGGGAACATTAGGTGAGGAGTGTCTTTAGTGGCATGTAGCGGGTGGACAAAATTGAACTAAGGTGTCTTGGGTTATACCAGGAATCCAGGCTAGGTGCCATGGAACCCTGGGACACTGAATCCTGGATATTTGGGGCACACAGCATGTTCCAGGGGCTGCATCCATGAGACCCCATCTGGAAGCCCCACTGGGTGAACTGGAGTCTACCTCAGAGACATTTGCATAGGCTTGTTCATATTAAGGTGTATCACAGAGGTGCATCACCATTGGGGTTTTTTGGTAAATGAAACCCAAGGATGTTGAGACTATAGGGAAAGCAAATATAACAAGGGGTTCAGGGAGAGGGGTTTTTTAGAGGGGTGAGGATGATAAGAGGGAGATGATGTCAAGAAACCCAATAAGGAAAAGTATGTTTGGAGACTGATTATAGAAGCAATTGCACAATTCTGTTTGACATGATTGAACTATGAAATGATATTTACTCCCAAGTTGCAACAAATGAAAAGGGAAAAAAGGAAACATATATCCAGGAATGGGTTTTAGGCTCACACTAAATCCAAGCCCCAATTTAAGAACAATTAGTCCTTACATCATGGCCCTGCACAATACTCACCCTCAGGAAGGGAACACAGAAGATACGGGTGCCATAGCAAAATATGGTAAAGGATTTAGATGGTTCCTGGCTATCAGATAAAATAGCGTCTAAAGTCTTAAAACCTTGTCTCCAAACAAGCAGCCAGCTAAGTGAGATGTCAGCGAAAGTCCAAATGGAAGAAGCCCACCATCATCAGTTACTGAAGGATGGGAACCCTTATAAACCAAAGTCGAAGGAGGGATCAGTATCAGAACCTAAATTGTGAGAATCCATTGTGCAAAAGGCGATGGATGACAATGGAAGGCCAAGATTCAGTTGTGGAACTACAAAGGAAATAAGCCTCTGGAAAAATCCCCTGTGTTACTCTGGGTAGATTAGAGAAACAAATTCATAGACATTCATATGTGCATAAGAAAGAGATTTATATACAAGAGCAGTTGAATATTGAGAAAACATCCCAGCCCAGTCCAGATCAAGTCCATAAGTCCGATATCAGCCCATATGTCCAATACCAATCTATAAATTTTTCTTCAGACTCGCCAAACACATGCGATGACACCGAGTGCAGGAAGTTCACAGGCCAGTGGGTGCAAACTCTTGTGGATCCAGTGGCAGTAGAGGCATCTCAGTGCGGGAAGGGGTCTCCACATGGCTCCTCCAATTCCCAAGGCCCAGGGTCTATCAGTGTAGTGCCAAGTGTCTTATCAGTAGAGATCTCTCAGGGAGCGAGTCTTGAATCTTGTCAGGACAGAGTCTCCAAGGGAGTGAGCAGAGAGAAAGAGACCATGTCTCCCGCCTCCAAAGAGGAAATACTGCAATTCCCAGGATCATCAGGGAAAGGGGAGGCCCACACAGAGGCTTCATCGGCTATGACCCGATTGACAGACTAGACTCCACCACTTCACTCTTAATCCTCTCAAGTCACAAATTGACACCAGATTATGTAACTACCACATCCTCTTATCTAAATTTGAGGAATAGGAGGAAGTGGTCACTAAACAGAGTGCTTGGGAGAAAGGAGTATAGAAGAACAAAGGCATAAATATAACCTGAACAGGTTAAAATTTTGTCAGTAGATACCCCTTATAATGCAGGCGGGACCTGTTCTGGTTGCCAAATTTTTCTGTATTTTTGGTTTGCATTGTTTTGTTCAGGTTTGTTTGTTCATATTAGAGTATATCTCAGAGGTGTCAATGGAGGTCACCCTCTTGAATCTGTATTATATGCTTTTCCATTTTTCAGTATATGAAACACAGGGTTGATGAACCTATAGGGAAAACAAGTAGAATAAGGAGTTTGGAGGGGGAAGGGTACAGTGGTGGGGTGGGGTAAAAGGGAGATGATCTCAAGGAGTCCATGTAGAAAATGAATGTTTGGAATTTGATTGTGGTAGCAATTATACAATTCTACTTGATGTGATTGAAATATGGAATGATATATGTATTAAATCCCAAGTAATAATAAAAAAGAAAAAAGAGGAGTTTTTTTAAAATTTCTGCTCAGGTATTAATAATGTAACTAATAATATTGTAATTCATTGTGGAAAGATTTTATAAAACAATTTTGTATTAGTATTCATATAATCTAATAAATATTACAATTGAGCAATTTTTCAACTATATTTATCACAGATTGCCCTGGTGATGCAGTGTGTTAAATTTTGGTTACCAAAAGGTTGGCAATTTAAATCCACCAGTTGTCCCATGGGAGAAAGATGAGGCTGTCTGTTCCTGTAAAGATTTACAGCCTTGGATACTATAAAGCAGTTCTACTATGCCCTACAGGGTCATCATGAATTAGACTCAAATAAACAGCATTGAGTTTGTTTTTTGTTTTTTTAAGTTATTCTATTGTCAAAATTGAGAGTAAGCATTAATAAACATTAGATCCATTCATTCCATTACTAAGGAATAGACTTTCACTGACTGGCCCTGAAAGCCTTATGTAGAGCAGCAGAACACTGCATGATACAATGCCAGAAAACAAGCCTCTCACTTTGGAAGGCACTTAAAATAAGACTGGAGAAGAGCTGCCCTGAAATACTCCGTTCACATCATTTGCTGATGGGCACGGCTTAAAAATGAGGGGAAAAAGCAGCTGCAAACGCCTATTAATAGTCAGAACATGGAAGATATGAATTATATATTTATGAAAATTGGAAGTCATGAAAAATATAATGGAACTCATAAAGATCAATATCCTGGGCGCCAGTGTGTTGAAAGGAACTTGCATTGACTATTTTGCATAGAAAAATCATTTGGTTCATTATGCCAAGAATGATAAGTTCAAGAGGAATGGCATGGCATTCATCATCAAAAGAAAACTTTTCAAGAATCTATCTTGAATTACAATGATACAGCTATTTTTCAAATGTATGCACTAATCACTGAAGCCAATAATGAAATTTAATAATTTCCCCATATTTTCCAGTCTGAAATTGATCAAATACGCAATCACATTTCAATATAATTATCGTTGATGGAAATGTGAAAATTGAACACAAAGAGTAAGCATCAATAATAGGAAAATATGGCCTTGGTGATCGAAAACAAGCTGGAGATTGCATAATAAAATTTTGCAGGGCCAATGATTTATTCATTGTAAATCTCTATTGTCAACAACCTAAATGGTAACTATACCTATGGGAAGAGACAATAGAGAAGCTCAATATATCATCCACCAAAACAAGACCAGGGCCCAACTATGGAATAGACCATCAATTGCTCATTTGAAAGTTTAAAAAGAAGCTAAATAAAATTAAAACTATAGAATGATATCACTGATATAGCACACAACAAAAATTTTGCTTAAGATCACCCAACAATGGTTGTAGCAGTACATTGAGATGGAACTGCCAGAAGTCCAGACTGGATTCAGAAGAGAACATGGAACAAGGGATATCACTGTTGATATCAGATGGATCTTGGCTGAAAGCAGAGAATACCAGAAAGATGTTTACTTGTGTTTCATGTGGCATATGTCTTTACCTGTAATTAGGGGGCTTGAACATCCCCAAAGAATATAAAAGCCTTGGTTAGCAATAAATCTCATGTAGGTAATAACATACAAGAATGTACTCTTGTAGCTTTTGTGTCCAGCAATGTCAAGTTGCCATGGCTCAGGTTTCAAACAGAACAGTGACAAAGATGATTAGCCTATGCAAGAGTAGTTATTTTACTGTATGAAATGCATCAGAAATGCTTCCACACAAGAAACATCCTAGGGAATGCCCTGTAGAACCACCTTCCATTAGTAAAGGTCAAATGTCCCCTACTGGTCAAGGGGATGGATGTGTTTGACACCAACTATTTATCAAAGGTCCCTGCTATGGACTGAATTGTGCCACTCAGAAAAAGTGTTCTAAATCCTAACCACTATATCTATGCAATGGGCTCAAATATAAAACAACTGTGAGAATGGCACAGGACCGGTTTGTGTTGCATCTTGATGTGTATAAGGTCACTAAGAATCAGTTTTCTTTGTTATATTAATGATGCCATATCAGCATAGGTTTCATGTTAAGCCAAACACTTTAGAGCCAGAAAAGAACAGATGAAGCACAGAAGCAAGCATAGTTGAGGAAGCTAGATGTCATACCACGTGAAGGATCTGGTCACAGGAACTGAAAAGACACTAGGACCTTCCTCCATGGCCCACACAGAAAGCTTTCTCCTGGAGCCTTAGCCCTGAGTGTGCACTGCTAGACCCCTAACTGGAGCCCTGGTGTTGTGATGGATTGCACGTTGGGCTTCTAACTTCAATGTCAACAGTTTGAAACCACCAGCAACACCTCAGAAGAAAAATGAGGCTTTCTGCTCTCATAAGGATATAGTCTTGGAAACTCAGGCTGGAGATGGGCTGTTCTACTCTGTCTTATAGGGTCATTCTGAGTCAGAATCTGTTCAATGACGGTGAGTTTGAGACCCCTAACTATGAGAAATTATTTTTTTTTATTAAACTCATGTACTTGTCATTTCTGTTTATTTTAGGGTAAAAAAAAGGGACCCAAATCTCAAATATAATTTGAGAACATTTATCAAGTCTTAAAAGGGACATAAACACAGATATATCATTCAGATGAGGGAGGTAAGCACGAAGTCTAAATGGTGTCTGAGGATTCTCAATCAGGATGCTAGATAGAGTATGGAACAAAGGAAACTGTCACAAATGTACAAATCTCCACAGTTACAGGTGGAGATACAGAAGCAGGAAAAGGACCATGATTGGGACATGATCACTGTTACATAGAAGGGTTTACAAGATTGGTCCTGGCTGGATGTGAGTGGGGAAAGCAAGGGTTGAACATCCCCACAAGACTGAAAGAAAGCCAGAACAGATGGCGCAAGATAGCACAGCCAACACCATGGAGTGAGACCAGAATCTCTGGCCACCAGGGAAACCGCCAGAAGTCCACAAACAATTCTTGGGGTGGCCAGACTCCATCTGCTCATTGCCACACATTCTGGACATTCTTCACCACCTCTTAAAAAACCTGTGTCCCTGGCTGCTGGGCGCAACTTCCCTGCACTATTTGCTAGCCCATGGAACCTCGTCCAGGATCTTCTTTTCTAATAAAGAGCTGTTACAGCCTCTTAACTTTTTCTTTCTTTGTTTGTCCTCATGCCTCCATTTACCTTTCAGGTCCAGGGTCTTCTGACCAAGGCCGTCAGGGCATAACTGATAAGGCATGACTCAGGACTACATAGCTGCCTGAACTGTTCCCAGTGTCAGTGTCAGCTAGAGGCCTGAATGACCTACCCCAAATTGCCTCACCTGACCCATCCACCAGCCATGTGCAGATGAATCATCCCAACACTTCACCTGATTCATTCCACCAATCACACCAATCAACTAAAGAACCTGGATGATACATCCCAAATTGCCTCACATGATCCATTCCAGAGATCATGCCCAGATCACCTATGGACTAACACTGCCCACATGATAATGAGATGCACAAGCTGTGCATTAAGAGACCAACTGTTATGCTGGAATAAGTACCAATCAGGATGCAAGAATAAGGGCCAATAGGAAAGCAGGATAGGATCTGAGGCGAACCAATGGGGTCCTGCCACCCAGCCCAGATAAAATTCAGTGCCCTACCCCTAGAAGTCCTTGGCTTCCTAAAATCCAGTGGAGACCCACTGTGTGTACCTTGCTTATTAGATCTTCACTTTGCCTAGTGCCCTGTCATACTATCTTGTCTTGATGTCTTGTGTTTGTGGCTCCCTCTGCCGTGGTGGTAAAACTCTCTGGAGAAACTTGCTGGCTTTTCTCCAAGGAAGAAAGCCAAGTGATATTGACTTTCAACACATAACACCCTGTATGCGGATCTCCATCAAAGACATACCCACGTAAGCCTCTAAGAAAGAGACTGTTTCTCCATGGGCTCTGTGGAGAGAGGTGGAAATAACCCACTTTCTAAAGCATTCTGCCTAAGGGCAACATCTACATCAGAAACAATTCAATGGAGGCTTCATCTATGTGGGGACTCTGCATATGGATTTGGGGCTGTCACTGCCATCCATTACCTTTTGAAAACTGGGGTACTCAGAATTTAACCTCTAGTACATTTAATCTCTAATATATTTAACCTCTAATACAGCACTAAGACAACATTAAGACACTGCCCCACTAGCTTATCAGACTGGTCCCTGGTATGATTTCAGAGCGCCTGATACCCACGGTTCCCAATCATCCAATTTCCGTGTTCACAGTATTTCAAAATCCCTCTTAGCTTGACTTATAGGACTAAAAGCACAGGTCTTTGGTTCTCTCCAGACCTAGCTATCCAATGATATACCCAATTGCAATGAAACCATTAGGGAATCTGGAGGCTCCCCCAGTCTTCCTTGCACGCTTCTTTTGGTCTGTGGAGGAATAGTCCTATGCCAACATTCCCACCAGTAGGCAAAGGCTGACTGGGGAAAGAGTTGAGTTCCACTTTGTTGCCCTTTCAAAGGAAGAGATCCACCTTATTTAGTGGATGAAATCTGTTATTTCTATATGAGTCACTATCAGGCAGAGGTTATCTCTGTGTGTAAACAGAAGAGGCCAGGCCCAATACAGCTAATTCTCTTCCTGCTCCCCCTCCTGCCTGTGACTCCTGCCTGAGTCAGATTGACTTTATACACTTTGCTGAAGTCAGCCTGGGGAAAGAAGAGGAGTTTCCCCCACTAGTCAAACTCAATTCAATTTAGAAGAGTGGCCTGGACTCAGAGTATCCTGGGACCCTTGTCTAACCCAGTACAAAATGCATATGCTGATTCCCCAATGAGATCTCGGCTTCTTTTTTTTTTAAGTATATTTATTTATTGATAGTTTTATTAGGGGCTCACACAACTCTTATCACAACCCATGCATACATCAATTGTGTAAAGCACATTTGTACATTCATTGCCCTCATCATTCTCAAAACATTTGCTCTCCACTTAAGCCCCTGGCATCAGGTCTTCTTTTTTTCCCCTCCCTCCGGCTCCACCCTCCCTCATGAACCCTTGATAATTTATAAATTATTATTTTGTCATATCTTGCCCTGTCCGATGTCTCTCCTCACTCACTTTTCTGTTGTCAGTCCCCCAGGGAAACGGTCACATGTATACCCTTGTAATCGGTTCCCCCTTTCCAACCCACTCTCCCACTAGGCTTCCAGTATCACCACTCACACCACTGGTCCTAAAGGGACCATCCGCTCTGGATTTCCTATGTTTCCAGTTCCTATCTATACCAGTGTACACCCTCTGGTCTAGCCAGACTTGCAAGGTAGAATTTGGATCATGATAATGGGGGGCGGAGGAAGCATTTAGGAGCTAGAGGAAAGTTGTAT
>NW_022103924.1:6226232-6244452 GCF_000313985.2 Echinops telfairi
CATTTCCTTATGCACCTATTTGTCTTCAGCGATCGTATCACGGAGGTGAGCACAAAATGATATGATTTTTTGTTCTTTGATGCCTGATAACTGATTCCTTTGTCAGCTCATGATCACACAGGCTGGTGTGTTTCTTCTATGTGGGCTTTGTTGCTTCTGAGCTAGATGGTCGCTTGTTTATCTTCAAGCCTTTAAGACCCTAGACGCGATATCTTTTGATAGCCGGGCTTTATCAGCGTTCTTCACCACATTTGCTTATTCACCTGCTTTGTCTTCAACGGTTGTGTCGGTTTCTTAAGTCTCTTTTATTTTCTTCTGGAAGAAGAGGGACAGAAATAAAAGTTCAGTTTAGAGCCCAAATCACTATCAAATGGACTTTTAATAAGACAAAAAAAGACATTGGGGGAGGGGCTGTGTGGCATTATCAGTAAAGGGAATACATATAACTCTATACAAAACTCACTATCTTCTTTCTTGTTTCTTTTTGTTGATGTTGTTCTTCAGGCTGATGAAAGTTCCTTGTCACTTGTGCATGTAAGGACTATGTTTCTGATGCATTTACGTATTAACTGTATGCAATAATAAACTACGGTATATACTCGTGTATGAGCTGAGTTTTTCAGCATATTTTTAATGCAGTTTTTGTGGTACAATTAGGTGCCTCGGCTGATATTCGGGTAGGCTTATACTTGAGTATGTACCTCTCTGTATACTGTTTTCTTAATACTTAAATTGACCATTAGGGCAATGCACTGCTAGTTAAATTATTTGAATCTCACTGCATCAAGCCATCTCTTTGAGGCTCTCCGTCTTTATCAGTGCGTCTCTACTTTACCAAACATGATGTCTTTCTCTGTGGACTGGGCTTTCCTGACATTTTCAAAACATGTAAGACTAAATCTTGCCAGTCTTACTTCTAAGGAGCACTGTGATCATACTTCTTCCAAGACAGATCAATTTGGTCATTTGCATTCTATGGCATTTTCAATATTCTTCAACAGCACCTTGATTCAAATTCATTAATTCTTATCCACTCTTCTTTAGTCGATGTCCAAATTTCACATGCATATGAGGCTATTAAAAACATCATGGCTTGGGTCAGGTACATCTTAGTAACATTCTTGCTTTTCAATACTCTAAAAAGATCTTGCACAGAAGATTTTTGGATGCAATTCCTCCTTTAAGCTCATGACTGCTACTTCCATAAGCATTGGTTATGGATCCAAGCAAGATAAAATCCTTGAAAACTTCAACCTGTGTGTCCAGCTGTAAGGATTTTGGTTTTCTGTACATTGACTTGCAATTCATGCAGAAGGCTACAATCCTTGATCTTCATCAGCAAGTGTCTTAAGTCCTCCTTCCTTTCAACAAGTAGGGTTGTGTCATCTGCATATCACAAGTTGTTAATAAGTCTTCATCAAATCCTGATGCCATATTCTTCTTCATATAATCCAACTTCAGTGATTATTTGCTCAGCATAGAAATTTAACAAGTATGATGAGAGGATACCACCCTGGTACAAAACTTTCCTGATTTTAAACCATGAAGTATTACCTTGTTTTGTTCATACAGTTGCTTTTGATCCATGTACAAGTTCTGAATGAGCAAATTGAAGTGTTCTGGAATTCCCATTCTTCTCAAGGTTATCCATAGTTTGTTATGATCCATACAGTTAAATGCCTTTGCATAGTCAATGAAACATAAGTAAACAACTCTCTGGTATTCTCTGCTTTCAGTCAAGATCCACCTGATATCAGCAATGCTATCCTTTGCTCCACATTCTCTTCTGAACCTGACCTGAACATCTGGAAGCTCCCTGGTAACATGCTGCTTCAACTACTGTTGAATGATCTTCAGCAAAAATTCACTTGCATGTGGTATCAGTCATATTGTTCTATAGTTTGAGCATTCTGTTGGGTCACCTTTCTTTGAAACAATATGGATCTCTCACAGTCAGTTGGCCAAATAGCTGTCTTCCAAATTTCCTGGACTCCATGAGTGAGTGCTTCCAGTATTTACTTCTTCAGCTTATTGAAACATTTCAATTGATATCCCATCACTTCCTGGAGACTTGTTTTTGGCAATCTTCAATGGAGTTTGAACTTCTTCCTTCAGCATCATTGGTTCTTGCTCCTGAAATGGTAAACTGTCAACTTGTTCCTTTTGGTAGAGTGACACTGTGTATTCTTTCCATCTTCTTTTGAGTCTTCCAGCATCATTCAATATCCTGGCCTCAGAAAGAGGAAATAAAAGATTCCAGTGAAGGCTGGGATCGAATGCCTAACATAGTGGTTCTCAACCTTCCTAATGTGCGATCTTTTAATACAGTTCCTCATGTTGTGGTGACTGACCCAACCATAAAATTACTTTCATTGCTACTTCCTAACTGTAATTTTGCTACTGTTATGAATCACAATGTAAATATCTGATATGCAGGATATATTTTCACTGTTACAAATTGAACATAAGGCATAGTGATTAGTCATAAAAACAATACGTAATTATATATTGTGAACTACTTATTTCCAATTACAAGGAAATGAAATTTTGTCTTGAAGAGTGGTGTAGCATGGGTAACAGTCTTACTATAACAACAGTAAACTACATTGTTACACTTTGAGACAGTATGCATAAAAAGCCATCGTCAGTGCGAAGGTTGAGATAGCTTCTTTCTCACCAGATCAGAAATTCTCGGGGCAGTCTTTTAAAAGCACAACAAAGATCATCTTCCACAACAAGTTTACTTCTGTATTTAGGCTTGATAACCAACAAGCTGGAAAACCCTGCTTCACAAAGATATGTTGTTGGAAATGGAAGAAGGCACAACACAGTCACAGACAGAACAGGATATGATCCAGAATTTTGTAACTGGCATGATAGAGAAACCAGTTCTCACTGCATCGCTGTTAATAAGTTCAATGAACTCCTCTTGTGCTGTCTCAGGAACATCTTCAACTCTGACTGTGAACTTTGACTTTGACTGACAAGTACAAATGGAGTGTCAGGTAGATTTGGAAAGTACCATGAAATTTCATCTGCAATCATGTGCAAGTGTTCTTTCACATAAATTATCATCGTAATCCATTGGTCTGGTTCAATGTCATGTTTCTCAAAGAAAGCAAATAAGATAGGCAACATGTAAATTTTATTTTCATCCTTTTTTTTTTTTTTTTTTGCCAAAGGTGAAGTTTCATCTTAAATGACCAGATCGCTTCAGACAAATTGAGGCATGTTGCGTTTAGTCCTTGCAGTGATAAATTTAACTCATTTAAGATGGCAACCAAGAAAGATATTTTCTGCAGTTCACTTTTATACCTGAAAAGTGCTTCAAACTGCATTTTGAGTTCATCACGAAAAAACACATTTTAAAACTTTTCCTCTCGACAACCATCTCACTTCAGTGTGAAATAGCAGAGCATTATTTGGCGCATCCAACTCGTTGCCCGGTTGCGAAAACAAGTCGACTGTTTAAAGTGCTCACCTTTACAAAATTGACAGAACTTATGACACTTTTCATTACTTCTTGTAACTCTTGTGGCAGTGTCTTCATTGCTAATATTTGCCAATGAAGCATACAGTGCGTTCCGATGACTTTTGGTGACTCATTCATTACCAAACATTGAAATCCAGATCGACATCCTAGCATAGCTGGAGCACCGCATGTGCAAACACCACAAACCTTTTCCTGAGAGATCAGAAATGAACCAATTGTGTCAAATACATCACGTGCAGTAGTTGTTGTTTCAAGAGGTTTACAAAAAAGGAATTCATCTTTAAAGTCACCATCACTAATATACCTCACGTAAACCAGTAACTGTCAACAGTTTGCAACATCTGTAGATTCATCAGCTGAATGTAAAATATTGGAAGTGGATCAGATTGAATTTCCTGGATTACCTGATCAAGAATATCAGCAGAAATGTCATCTATTCTTCTGTGAACAGTGTCAATAGATAAGGAAATTTCACTCAATTTTGTAACAAATTCATCTCTGAACATAACTTGAACAATGTCTTTGTTCCACTGGCAACAGTAAATCCTTAGCAACGGTGTGAGGTTTCATAGCTCTGGCAATTCTGAGTGCCACCAAATAGGAAGTTTTAACAGTTGCTACATTTTGTTTGAGTACTTGTCACCAGTGTCAAGTCTGGCTATCTTGAGTCTATCAGCTTTGCTTCTAAAATAGTTGGTATCCTTTCCAGCAAAGCTCAGCTGCTTGCTGTCAAATGGCATTTTAGTTTGTTCGGCTTCATAGATTCAGCAGATAGAACTTCACAACAAATAGCACATTGTGGTTTCTCAATTCCGTAATAAAGGAGATAAAACCATACTGTAAAAAATCTTCACAAACTTTTGTAAAAAAGAAGCAAAAAACCTTCACTATATTTTCTTTTCTTAATGTTCTTCTCTACACGATCCATTGTCATGAGATGGTTTGCTAATGAAGATAATATATAACAATAGCTTTAATAATACAAAAGATGATACATGGCATAGTTCAGTCAATATACTTCATTAATGTTTCCTATGATTTACCATTCTGTGTTGTTGTTGTTTTTTTACATAGCGGTTACTATCACAAGTGGGCAGTATTCACATCCACCACAGCTGAATATGAAAAGACCCATCAGCATCTAGATTAAGTTCCCATGGTACAGATTTTTTTTTGCAGTAGATTTTACAGTACATGATTTTATATTTACCCAGTAATTATAATTCATGAAATGTTGTTTTAGATCAAATACTGCTGCTTTCAACACAGTAGCTGCTTTTAACAGAATAGCTGCTTTCAACACAGCAGTTGCTTTTTACACAGTAGCTGCTCTCTACACGTGTGACTGGGCTGCATAAGTACACTATGGTGCCAACCCTGTTACATACACCTGTATTTGTATGGGGTGTATACGTTATGGGGTTAGCACATGATGTCATCATGCCAGGGTACTCATATGTGGGCATATCTGAACATGGGCAGACCCGCCTGGAGACAAATAGAGGAGCAGTGTCTCATTTCCGAAGACCATTGGAAATGTGTTTTATGATGGTCTTAGGGGACCCTTGTGAAAAGGTCATTCGACCGTCAAAGGGGTCATGACCTACAGGTTGAGAACCACTGGCCCAACAGAATGCTTTGCACTGATAAATATTTGACAAATAATAATAAAAAAAGAAAGGCCAAGTCCTGCTATCTTGTGCTGCAGTGACACAGAGATTCTTCTGACCTAGAATTCCATCTTTTTATATCAATTCAGATTCTGTCTGGACTCTGGTATACCTATATGAAAAAATAAAATGCCAGAAGGGACACATCCCTAAGGCAAGAAGCACCAAAACTGATTTTTAAATGGGTAGACAATTTATTCTTACTACATGAAGTTGCCCTCAAATTCCAATTTCTCTGGCTCATCTCCTTTGTGTTCATATTTATTTATTACAATGAAACTATTGTGTCCCACTGGAGCTTCTGCCCTTATCTTATACACACTAGGACTAAATTTAAAAGGTACATTAGGCTGATTTTACTTCTTTACGTTCTCCAGGTATCTGAGTCCATCAGAATTAACGTGTCCCCTCTAAGAAGTATTAGTTCATTCTGTTTACCAGAGAAGGAGGAAAAAGATTCTCTGTGTTATCAACTCCCATATTTAAAAAAAAACATTCTGCCTTTGTAAGCAACTGGTGTGTTTTTCAGCTGACACATGGTATATTGTTCTAAAAGGAGTTGTATAATGCAAAAATATAAGAATAGATGATTCAAAGATTCCCTAGGCCCTGAAACAGCCAGTTCATAATTATAAACACAGGAGTAGGTGGAACATCTCTATTCTGAGTCACCTCATTTTTCTAGAATAATGCCATTAGTCCTGTGCTGGATAAACCTTTGAGACTGCAAGAGACACCTCCCCACTTTCATGCAAATTCAGTGTATCTTGACATCCTCTTGATTCATTATTGACTGCCTGAAACCTAAAGATATTTAAGAAAGAAAAACAAAAATCAAATTTAAGTACTATATTTTGAATAATGACTAAGCAAGAGCAACATCTGTGTGCATTTGGGGGAGGAAGAGGCAAAGAACCTTAAAGTCCTGCAATGAAAGTAGAATAAGGATAAGGATAATTCAGTGGCTGAGGAGCAATATTAAGGATTTCTAAACCGTTTTGCTACATAATCTAACCTTGGTTATATTAAAAAGTATGAAATTAAATGATAATAGATGTTATGACATGAAGTTTGAAAACATGCTGACCAAAAAAAAGGTAAAGTAATGCAATACAAAAGAGCAAACATTACATGATCTCAAGTATATGAAATGTCTAGAATAGGCAAGTGCATACAAACACACTAGAAGTTACCATGGGTTGAGGATATCCACTATGGAGAAGTTAGGCTTAATGAATACAGAATTCCTATTTGAGGTGATAAAAACATTTTTGAATTGTTATTTTGTAATAGTTCCACAACATTATGAATGTGACTAATGCCACTGAAGTATACACTTAAAATGGTTAAAATCAGAAATATATTCTAAAAATATTTTACCACCATAAAAATAAAGTTGCAAAAAATATAAGCACAAACCTAAAAACCTATTCATGTTCCTTGTCTTAGATCTCTAGTACCTAAAATAATATAAATTGAAAGCTATTACCTTGTGTGGAAAGAGGTGTTATATAACTGAGGTGTTTTTTTTTTCTGGAAAATGATAAAAAGCAATTAATCCAGAGGAGAACTAGTTGAAACTTTTTTTAAATTAATGAGTAGCCAGAAAGATAACTGAAAAAGAAAATCAAAAAAGAATTGATGTTTTTGAATTAAGGTGCCAGTAAAGAATATTGAAGAAAGGGATATCGCGTGGTTTAAAATCAGGACAAGTTTGCATCGGGGTTGTATCATCTTACCATGCTTGTTCCATCTATGCTGAGCAAATCATCAGAGAAGTTGGATTACATGAAGAAGAGTGCATCAGGATTGGAGGGAAGTTTATTAACAGCCTCCAGTATGCAACCTTGCTTGCTGAAAGTGGTGGATTGAAGTACTTGCTGAAGATGATCAAGGATTGTAGCCTTCAGAATGGATTATAACCCAATGTAAGGTAGACCCAAATCCTCACAACTGAACCAATAGGGAACGTCATGATAAATGGAGAAAAATTGAAGTTGCCAGGATTTTGTTTTACTTGCTTCCACAATCAATGCTCTTGGAACCAGAAGTCAAGAAATCAAACAAAGTGTGTGTGTGTGGGGGGGGGGAGGGAGCTGAAAGCATTGATAACTGTATAACCCCACTCCATGGGACCGAACAACAGAATTGTATGTGAATGGTTATATTGGATTGTGAAAGGTATGGCACACAAAAAATTATTATAGAAAAAAAAGAAGAAAAAGGGTATCTGGGAGCCATGGGGGAAGCAGGGACAAAGAGGAGGCAATATCAAAGAGTTCAAGAAGAAACTGTTTTGAAACTGATTGTGGTAGCAATAACATAATACAGCTTGATGTGATAACTGTGGAAAGTTATGATATCCATAAGAACTTCCAATAAAATGAAGGGAAAAAAGAAACCAGAAATTAAAAAAAAAATGTATTGCATTAGGTAAATCTGCTGCACAAGACTTCTTTAGAGAGCTAAAAACGAGAATGTTTCTTTGAAGACTAAGGCTTGCCTGACCCAAGCCATGGTATTTTCCATTGCGTCACGTGCATGTGAAAGTTGGACATTGAAGAAGGAAGACTGCAGAGGAAAAACTCATTTGAATTGTAGAGCCAGAGAAGATTATTTACTGCTAAAAGAACAAACCGATCTGCATAGGAAGACGTAAGTCTGGAGTGCTCCTTAGAGGTAACGATGGCAAGACTTCATCTTACATACTTTGGACATGTTGTCAGTAGAGAGCAGTGCCTGGAGAAGGACTTAATGTTTGGTAAAGTGGAGGGGCGGTGAAAAAGAGGAGGGCCCTTGACGAAATGGATTGACAAAATGGCTACATCAGTGGGCTCAGGCAGAGGATCAATTGTAAGGATGGTGCAGGACCTTGCAGTATTTCATTGTTATGCATAGGGTGACTATGGGTCAAAGATGACTCAATGGCACCTAACAACAACAACAAAGAATATTGAATATACAATGGACTACCAAAGAGCAAACATATCAGTCTTGGAAGAAGTATAACCAGAATATTCCTTAGAATCTAGAATGGTGAGATGTTATCTAACATAATTGAATATATTATCAAAAAGGACCAGTCCCTGGAAAAGGATATCATGTCAATGACCAAGAGGACCCTCACTCAATAAGATGGGTTGACAGAGTTACAACAATGAACTCAAACATACCCATGATTGTGAGGATGCTGTACGAGTAGGCAGTGCTTCCTTCTATTGTACATAGGGTAACTATGAATTAGAACCAACTCGATGGCCACCTAACAACAATGTAAAAGATGAAAGCAAAAGAAAAGTAAAGCACTGATTAGTGAAAATTAGTCCCAGGTTTCCCAAAGTGTTTCCAAGAGGCCCTGACCTTTATAATAATGATGTAATGATGTATTTATCTTTATGAAATTGTCTAACTTTGCTGAGTATAATGTCTTCCAAATTCACCATGTCAGGAGATGTTTTACAGTTTTTTGGAGATGCATAATATTCTATTGTGTGTATATACACAATATACATAAGTGTGCATATATCTTTTCATATTTGGTTTTTTATTCCTTTGGGGCGTATACTGAGTAAAGAGATTACAGAATGCTATGGTATTTTTATTTTCATTTGTTTAAGAATGTGCCATACTGCTTTCCATAGCGGCTTACAATTCTGCAATTCCATCAGCAATGTATGAGTGTTAGAATCACTCTAAGCCTCTCTAGCATTTATTTTGTTTCTCTGAATCTTGCTCTCAGTATTTGGACAAACTGGTATTTGTTGTTTTAATTTATATTTCTTTTATAGCTGATGATCAAAAGCATTCCTCCATATGACTGCTGACCACCTTTCTTCTTTAGTGAATTGTCTATTCATGTTTCCTCCACATACACATATTTTAATTTGATTTTTTTGTGTTTTTCTTATTAAAGTGTTGGATTTTTCTATAGATTTTTAGGATTAACCCTTAATCTGATATATTGTTGACCCAATATTTATATTTTTCTCAATCAGTGTTGTGACACTTTGGTTTATTGTGCCAACTAGGCCAATATGAAGACATGGGTGGAGTTTAATTAGGTTGCAGCTTGGAGAATGACTGAAATAAAGACAGCCAGCATGCTATCTCCCTATTGCTCCTTGGAAAGTGGACCAGTGTGCTGCTGCTTTAGATAGTTCTCTGCCTCACCCTGTGCGCTACACTACCTGTGGACCAAGCCAACCCATGAATCCTATCACTAGAGCTTGAGACTCCTCTGAGACTTGCTTCACCACACTGCAGGTTTGTACATCGCTTGAGCTTGAGGCTGGTGGATCCTGTCATCCGGCTTGAGTTAGAGATCCCATCAGGCCCTGCTGTTGCTGACCCACCCTGCTGTCCATGGGCAGACTCTGCCTCCCTTGCTTGAAAAAAGTCTGTCGCCTGCTTCCTTGACTTTAGACCTGGCAGCCCATGTGACTTGAAGGACTTACATATTAACTGATCCAAGAAAGTGAGCCTAAGAACTGAGCCCTCTGTACTGCTGAGTGGACTAATTAGCAGTTATATTCCTTCATGCTGTATAAACCTATCCTCTAATATATATATAATCATAAGTGCCCTGGTTTTATTTCTCTAGAGAACCCTGCCTTAAAACTGTGGGTTATTCTTTTACTCTTTTGATGGAGTCTTTTGAAGTATCTGAATGTGATGCTTTTAGGAGGTTCCAGTACTATATATTGTCTTCTGTTGTGCGTTTTTTTGTTTTTGTTTTCAGTATGTTTGGTAGTGTATTTATAAGGATCTTGTATTCAGGCCCTTACGTTTGTCCCTATATTTTCAGTTATGATCACTGTACTACTAGGGTTTATACCTAGGTTTTTTCATCCACCTGAGCTCACTTTTGTATGTGGTATGACGAATGGGTCCAGTTTTATCTTTTGCACAGGTTGATCCAATTTTTCCAGTACCATTGTTGAAAAGATTCTCTTTTCGTCATTTAATGTTTTAGTCCTATATCAAGACTCAGATGTCTGTAGGTGCTTACATATATTTCTAGATTCTCTGTTCTAATCCTTTGTCTACATCTTTCATTGTACCAATACCAAGATTTATTACCATAGATTTAAAGTAGGTTTTGAAACTATGGAGAGACCTCCTAAAATTTGTTTAACTAATATTTTATTCTCAGTTTCTTTCCTTCTGATAGGAACTTGATTATTAGGGGTTTTCCCCCATTTCTTTGAATAATTGTGCTAGGATTTAGATCAGAAATTGTACTGCATTTATTGAGACCTCCTAAAATTTGTTTAACTAATATTTTATTCTCAGTTTCTTTCCTTCTGATAGGAAGTTGATTATTAGGGGTTTTTCCCCATTTCTTTGAATGATTGTGCTAGGATTTAGATCAGAAATTGTACTGCATTTATTGAGTGCTTAATGTTATATTGACATATTCACTATATTAAATCTTATCCATGGACATGAGACATGCTTTCATTTATGTAAGTCTCCACTGGTTTCCTGTAAAAGTGATTTATAATTTTCCTTATATAGGTCTGTTCTCCACTTATATGTATTTCTAAATATTTTATATTTTGGTTATTGTAAATATTATTATTTTTAAATCCTCTATTATAATATAAAAGAATCTCATTGATTTCTATATTATTGTTCTACAATTTTCTATTCTGGTGCTGATTTTGGTTTTAGTTGGTTGTATTTACTTCACAAAATAAGTTTGAGAGTACATGATCCTTTTCTATAGTTTGGAAAAGTTTGTGTGAAATTTGTGTTGTTAAAGTTTGGTAATATTCTCCAATATTTTTTTAAAAAACCTAGTCCTGTACTTTTAAATATTGAGAGTTTAATGACCTTATTTAATAGATATTATTTCTTCTTATGTTACAGATCTATTAAGATTTTCTACATTGCTCTGTGTCAATTTAGATAGGAAATGTGTTTGTAGAGATCTGTCCATTAGTTCTAGGTTTTCAAATTTGTTGGAATACAAGTTTTCATAATATTGTGTACTTTTTATTCAGTTTGTTCTGTTATGATGTTGCCCATTTAATTTCTTATTCATAGCATTTGATTTTTCTCCTTTGTTATGTTTGCCTGTGGTTTATCAATTAGATGAATCCTTTCAAAGAACCAATTGCTTTAAAAAATATTTTATGAATATATAATTCACATAGCATACAATTCAGTGGTTTGAATACTGTAGAAAGGGTGTACAATAACAATCAGAAAGTGGTGCACAATTATAACAATTAACTTTAGAATATTGTCTTCATTTCTGTACTCATTATTATTAGCTCTACATTTTCCCCCAACCTCCACAGACATAATCCTAAAAAAGTATTATTCTTTCTATAGAGTTACCTATCTTCGATTTTCCCATAAAGAATATCATTCAACACCCCCCCACCAGTCACAACAACAAAATAAGCACAGAAAAAACTTCAATCCAAAAGGAAAGAAAAAAATAATAAAAACTAGAGTAAATTTAAAGTTTTTCAAGCGAGAAAACAAATGATAAGGTGCTAAAATTTAACCTAACTACAAGGGGGTACCCCCCCAGAAAACAGAATTGTTTTCCCAAAGCTACATATTTAATATTTTTTACAAAACAACCTTGTCACCTTCAAAGTACTCTCCATTACACTTAAAACATTTGTCAATCTGAGATTCCATTCTTGGAAACATTTTTAAAACTCATCTGTTTAGATAGCTAACAGCACCTTCCTCATTTTTTTCTTCACCTCTTCTATATCTTCAAATCGCTGTCCTTTGATGTCCCTCTGCATTTTCAGAAACAAAAAGAAGTAACATGGAGGGAATTCAGGTGAGTCAAGTGCACGGGGCAAGAGAGGCATGCTGTTTTCTGCCAAAAACTGGCGCACTGAGATGACTGTGTGAGCAGGTACATTGTCAAAACTAGTCCCCTGTCTGCCACAAAGCAGGCCTTTTGTTGCTGTTGTTGTTGCACACTGTTATACAACTTTTCAGAACCTCTAAATAGAAAGCTTGATTAAGTGTCTGACCTGGTGGAATGAACTGCAAATCCACTATCCCCCTCACATCAAAAAACAAAACAAAACAAATGAGCATCGTCTTGATCTTTCATTTTACTTACAGAGCTTTTTGTGTGTGTGTGTGAGGTGACGATGGCATTGTCCTCTGACTTGACTGATATTTATTTTGGGGTCGTAAGAATAACACCATACCTTGTCACCAGTAATGACCTTGGAGAAATTAGAGAAATGGATAAAATGCTGATGATAAGAAGCTTAACAAAAGCTGAGAGAGAGGAGATACGTGAGTGAATTATTGGCCTGATGCAAGAAGCACTGAATTGAAACATGGCCTGGCACACTGGCACCTGACAATTAGACAGGCAGGATTCTCCTCGTTCCCCTCCTGGTGACCAGAAGCATGGAGAATCCTCACCCTCCCACTCAACAGTTATGACACCATACCCTACATAACCTCTGACGTGCCTGAGGTCAGACCCACACCATGGCTGATAAGGTACTGGGTGCATCACTTCTGTCTCTGGTGCACGTGAAGTCCCCGTCATTACACCAACATAACACAGCAAACAGCACAGGGTCCTGGACCACCTCTGGATAGGCAAAAACTCATTTCATAGCTTGCTGCTTTGGCTGTAGCTGAGCTGCCCTCCAGGGTCCAAATAATTCCTTCAGAGAACAAGCACCCTGACCTCAGCCACTGTCTAAACCAGTGTGAAGAACTTCTAGATAGGTGCCCTGACCTTAGAGGACATATAGGCCATGTGGAACTCCACACAGAACCAGGTGTTCCAGTCCTTTTCCAATCCCTCCAGTCTCATGTGCTCCTTGGCTGATAGAGAAAACTGATCCATAGTGGGTGCCTGGCTCCCAGCATTTTCACTTTCTTGGTTTTCCTTTTTTTTTTTTTTTTTTGCTTTCCCACTCTTCCCTGGTTTTTAACCCTTTCTCTTTTTCCTTTTTCTTACATTTCTCTTTTCCTTTCAATCTTTTTTCTTTTCTTAATTTTTCGTTATTCTCTTTTCTAGTGTTGCTTTTTTTCCCCTCCTAGTTTTCCTTTGGGTTTTTTTTTCTCTTCCTGTGTTTTCATTTTCCCTTTTAGTTATTATATTCTTTTTTTTTTACTGTTGATTGCCTCTTTTCCCTTATTTGTATTTACCCTTTATTTTCTGATTTTGTCTTTTCTTGTCTCATCTAACAGGAGAAAAAAAAAGTCTACATGCCCACCTGTACCTATACTTCCTGCAACCCCATCTACCAGATGTAAGTTACTTCCCCTCCTGTACCATCTGATCATTCATAGACAAAAGCTAACGCTAGCCCAAACTGACCTCAACTGTGATACATGAACAGATTACTGTTCACACTCACATTCCCTACTACACCCACCAGGATGCAGGTGGTAGCAGCATAAGCTCCATCACCATACAATCATTAATTAAATACAAATATAACTACATTACAATATCTCAAATATATAGACAATAATCAGTTCATACATGGAAATAAAAGTGAGTCAAACAAGTGACCAAAACAGAATAGACAAAACCCCAAACTCTGATGAGTAAATGTCATTGGAAATACCTGATAAGAAAAAATTTTAAATTATATTTAAGATTCTTCAACAAATTGAGGAAAACTTTTGAAGAATTTAAGAAAATACTCAAAGAAAAAAATGGCAACATAAAGATTAGAAACCATACAAAAACAACAAATAGAAATCAAGAAAGATACTAAGATTTCAGAAATTCACTGCCATTGTTAGAATTGCCCCTGAGGGCTTCAGAAACTATATATATAACTCTTTATAAGAAAAGAAATCTCATCTTCCTCCTACAGAGCTGCTGGTTTCCCAATGCTGACCTCAAGATTAGCAGCACAACTCCTAACCACAGCACCACCATGGCTCCAGCTCCTGTGATATGTATAGAGGAGCCATATTAAGAAATTTTACTTCATCACACCTGTTTTCAGTCTTGAAGTTTGGACAGAGTGCTCCTTAGAGGCAAAGATGGCAAGACTTCATCTTACATACTTTGGACATGTTGTCAGGAGAGATCACACTCTGGAGAAGGGCATCAAACGTGGTAAAGAAGAGAGGCAGTGAAAAAGAGGAAGGCCCTCAACGAGATGGAGTAACACAGTGACTGTAATACTGAGCTCAAGCATTACAAACAATTGGGAGGATGGCACAGTTTTGCTCTGTGGAACAGAGGGTTGCTCTGGGTTGGAACTGACTTGATGGCACTAAACAACAACAAAAAATTTTCAGTCTTGTAGGACTTAAATTATTTTTTATCTCAGTTTTTTTGTTTGCTATATTGGTTTTCTGTTTGAAGAACTACCATTAGTATTTCTTATTCTAATAGGGTAGTTTTTTTTAAAAACCAAGTTATATTTGTTAAGTTATATTTATCTGGAAATGTCCTACTTTAGTTGTTGTACTCGAGGATTGCCAATCAAGAAACGGATACACAGAAACATTGTCTCTCAAAGACAACAGTGAAAGCAGGACACTCACCCGGCAGATTTACTTCCCAGTCAGACTTAAGAAACAATTCTGAAACAATTCCACAAATGGCAAGACTGACAGGAAATGATTTAATACTTATATGTTGTTTTGGGGAACTAGGGGTGTCCCAATGGGAAAAGGGAGATACATATGTAAAGTGGGAAAAGGAGATGACCCATATACTAACGGATAGTGTCAATTAGAGGTACCAGTATTAACTCATGATTTAGTTTTTTTTTTTAAGTTTCCTAGTCATTTCTATTTAAAGAACCTAATAAAAGTTTTATCCTAGAGCATACATTAGCTTTCTAAACATCACTCCCCAGATGTTCTGGAAAAATGGTTCATTTCAAGGCAGGCTTGGAACAT
Source organism: Echinops telfairi (assembly GCF_000313985.2). Lineage (NCBI taxonomy): Eukaryota > Metazoa > Chordata > Mammalia > Afrosoricida > Tenrecidae > Echinops > Echinops telfairi. Next base: position 6,241,272 of record NW_022103924.1, read on the forward strand.
CTTGTGCCAGTATTTAAGGAAGTACTCAAAAGATGAGAAAGACATATCCAAAAGACTTAAGAACCAATTTAAGGAACTGCTACTGGCCAATTTGGATGAATTTGAATAGAAAATAGGTAATGACAGGAATGAATATTACACACTGAATAAAATTGAATTTGTGACTCCATGCTGATATAAAAAAAAACTTTTTTAAGGAATTAGGAGAACAAAAGAAAACTCTTTTTCAAGAAGAGTGCCAACCAATAATTATAGAAGAAATGTTAAACAGAAAATCATCATTTTACAGTTATTCTATTAATATCTGATTCTAGAGAGAATTGTCCATGGACTCTAGAACCATTGAGAGGATAGAGAACAGGATATTCAGTCTTAATTTGTCACTCAACAAAAGACAGGCAAACAGAGACATCTGGTGGACACCACCTTCACCAAATAATCAAACTTAACATCATCAACAAAAGCACAAATTCCTATATTACCAGTTCTCTCCTATCCCCCATATATCCTCTGAGGGCGATAGATCCCCTATGTAGACTTCCTGCCAAAAATGTTGAACCTAAATACAATCAGGAAGAAACAACTAGACATCAATGAAAGATATTCTGAAAAGAATCTTCAAATATAAGGGGGCTTCAAAAAGTTTGTGGAAAAAGTCTATTATCTTTGAATTCCACTTTTCCACAATCATTTTGGAGCCCTGTTTTTCTTGTATGCAACAGCACAAAGCCAATTCCTACGAGGCAGGAGTCAAATACATACCAGATTTCTACTCTCTCCAAAACACTGCACCCCTCCATCTCTGACACCACTCTCCCTCTCTTCAGCACTCTTCTCCATTTGGGTAACCAATTCACAAGGTCACAAGAAACTCACAAACTGTACTTACAATCTGTTTATGATGGAAGTAAAAAAGTGTGGTATGGTGAATTATTTTATATTTTATTATTTTATTCTTATAGCCATAGTCGTCGTAACTTACATCAAATGACTAGGTAGAAATATACAAATAAGGTGTGAGAAACTCTAACATATATATGGGTCAATTTTGGAAACATACCATCTGCATCAAGATTCAGGCTTCAAGAACAGAGTTTCTGGACTAAGACATAATAGGAAGAAAAGCCTGGACATCAAATTCTTAAAGCCAGCCAATGAAATCCATATGAATTACAACAATTTGGTCTGCAATCAGTCATGAGGATGGCTCCCACAGGTACAGGCAGTGCCTTGTTCCGTCTTGAATGGGAGCACATTGAAACCAGTCAACAGCAGCTAACGACGAGGATACTAAAATGTAAAATGAAGTTTGCAAGACTCTTGGAAAGTTCTTCCTCACTTCGGGAAGCTACCTTCTCTTCTGCTGTACATTGTGATGGGCAGGTGAAAAGTCAGACACTGCCCCTGCCACTGTGCAACTCTGAGGGCAGCATCTGAGGGCAGCATTTTGTTTTAAAAGAGCTTGTTGTTCCTATAAAATGGACCTTAAAAGAACTAATGTGGAAGTCAGACTTTGGAAAACATAGTCAAGAGGATGTAATAACAGACTTTCAATCACTTAAAATGATCTATTCTCTGTAGCTCCTTTAAAACTATAGTCCACTTTTTCTAAAGCAGTTCTTTTATACAAGAATTACTCAACTGGGTGGGTGTGGTGACTCTCCTGGCACATAATGATGATTACATCATCATGCATGATCACACTTACTTTAGAATTTATCTTAAAGGACACTACCTGGCTATCAAACTAATTAACTTAATTCTACGCTAATTCAGAACCAAGGTATCTAAATAAGAAATTGCACAAAAGTTGTACAAATGTGTTTTAATCACCATTAGTACAGCCCTGCTTGATTGGCTGGGTTTTCATTTCACTTTTGCTATTTTTCACTTCACTGTAATGAAAAGGCTTTCCTATCTTTAAAATGGCTCTGTGACGATTACATTTGAAAAATCTTTAGAACAGTGCCTGGCAATTTGCAAATGCTTTGTGTTCAGTATTATTTTAAATACTACGTGTTCAGTATTAGTTTAAGATTATTGTCCCACAGAATCTCGTGGAGTTAAAACAATACTTTTTTTAAAAAGAGAAACTTCTTTAAGGGAGAGAGTAACTAAAGAGGCACTCAACCCTTAATACTAATCAACAACTTGAGATCAAAAGAACAGCGTTCACCAAGGGCAAAATTCAGGAGGATTAAGAAACAGGAATTAAGGAGGAAGTGTGACATTGCACACAACATTATAGTAAGGATTACAACAATGAAATGAAAAAAAAAAAGCATGTTTGTTTTGATGTAAAACCGATTTGCCCTGTAAACTTTCACCCAATTCATAATGTGATCATGAATTATTAAAAATAAACCAGAGAAAGCAGAGCTGTCAAAATAGCTAAAAATTTCTTAATCTTATTAGTTACTTAATGCTTTCAAACTACTTAGAATGTCACCAAAAAAAGGAAAATACAGTTAAAAACAAACAAGGATTCACATAGATGGGAGGGGGAAAAAGAGGAGCTTATACCAAGGGCTCAAGTAGAAAATGTTTTTAAAATTATGATGGCAACATATGTACAAATATGCTTGATACAATCCATGTTACGGAATGTTATACAAGCTGTAAGATCCCCCCCATAAAATGATTTAAAAAAACAAACACAAAAAATAGCAACCCTAGGGGGTTTGCAAGTTAAAGGATGGATGAAGTTCTACCCTCTCTGGCTACCCTTGACAATTACACATATTTTTCAAAACATATAAAAAAATTGTTTTTTAAATAAAACGAATCCTGACCTAAAATAAAACACCTTTAAGGCTGGGTGAACAGTGGATGCTTAAACGCTAGCATTTCGGCATGTTTAGTAATTAAGACTTAATTATTAGAAAACTAGAGCAGCGCTTCGACGCTTCAGACCAAGACTTCATTTCCCCGAAAACGATTTAGGAGACGCAGAGGCCAAGTCCAGCCTCTCAAAGGGTGGAGAGCGCGGCTGCGCGGACTCTCGGAGCAGTGAGCTTTCCCTCCACGCCTCTTCCGCGCTCTCGATACCTAATGTTGCACAAGCGAGGCGAGGCCAGGCGGTGTAGAAGGAAAGGGCAGGACCGCCGGTTACGCAGCATCTGTGAGCACAGGGACCCCGACGCCCGAACCCCAGAGGAAGGAAGCGGAGCTGGGGCGGGGC
>NW_022103924.1:6245360-6253788 GCF_000313985.2 Echinops telfairi
GGGCGGAGGGCGGTGACGCTGAGAAGGAAGCGGAGAGGCGAAAAAGTGAAGTTGAGAGACAGTCGAAGTTTCGGTTACTTTGTATAAGAACGATAGATAATTTACAACTAAAAATAAGTAAGACTGGTTAGCTTGGTAACAGTATTGTCTTGGGATGCGGTTTTCTTTGAAAAGAAACATTTGTAGGGGAGCTTTCCTCATTCACAGACTTTAATCGTGTTTAGGAGTAAGAACTAATTTTCGTGAACAGGTTACAGACTTAAGCCTTCTCTTTTAGTATTGTTTATTGGGAGTGTGATGGAAATGGTTATTGAAAGAGGAAGTAGGAAAGTAAATTTTTCTGGTAGGCTTTTGCATTCCGCTGCAATAAATCTATTGCTGGTGTATAAAGTATCCTATTATCTTCTGTTATGGTTTGATTTTCCCCAAAATGCCTTCTTTCAGGTACAGAGTAAGAAAATTGAAGTAAACGACCATGGGAGATGCTGCAAAACCATATTTTGTGAAACGGGCTAAAGACCGAGGGGCTTTAGATGATGACGACTTCCGAAGGAGTCACCCACAACAAGATTATTTAATAATGGATGATTATGCTAAAGGCCATATTGGTAAAACTGAAAAAGGCCTTCCAAAAAAGAAAGTATCACCAGGGAACTATGGGAATACTCCCAGAAAAGGACCATATGCAGTTTCCAACAGTCCATATGCATTTAAAAACCCCATTTACAGCCACCCGACCTGGATGAATGACAGCTACAAAGATCAGAGTAGGAGATGGCTTTCCGATGAACTTTCTGGTAATTCGGACAATTGGAGAGAAAGTAAACCTGGACCTAGAATTCCAGTTACAAGCAGACCAAGAAAAGACCCCTTTCAAGAAAGTGAAGATGGGTATAGATGGCAAGATGGAAGAGGCTGCAAAACTGTGAGAGGACTGTTTCATAAGGACCTAACGAACCTAGAAGCTATGTCAGAAATTGAAGCAGGAAGCCCTGGTAATATGTCCCTAATTTGTCAAGTTACAATCCTGAAGTCAGTAATGTGACAGTAATGTCAGTAACAGAACTATGGAATTCTGTTTTAAGCTGAGAAGTTCCAGGTTTTCATTGTTTCTGCTTTACAAAAGTAGTCAACTTATTTCATGTGTTTCAACTTCAACACAGTTTTGATCTCTTTAAAAGTTTATTTTTGCTCTGATGCTCACTTTAGTTAGCTTTTTTTTTTTTAATTGGTGCTTTTTACAGAAGAGACTATAACCATGTTCCCCTTGGGGCCATATCATAATTTTTGAGTTGTGTGTTTTGAATACTGAATGTGTCTGTGGATATAGACAGGCAAAACTAAAAAAAATTTGATTTTATATAATACAATAAATTTTGTGGCATGCAAATATATCCTGATGTCTTTAGCAAGGTCCAATATTCCTACCCCATTTCCCAAAAGGTGCATGACAAACAAAGGATAAGAAAAATAAGTTTAGAAAGTTAAAAATGCAATAAGAACTTTACTGTTTCATTTCAGTAATATCAAAATATTTTTTAAAAGCTTTATTATGAATTGGATAAAAGTTTAAAAATCTTATCACTTTTTAATTTAATAATTCATACACATTCTATTTTATATCAGTTCACTTCAATACCCACAATGTAGCATTACTTATCCAGCCTTCCATTTCTGTTTTTCCTTGTTCCCTAACCCTTCCTTCCTGCCTTTTGGATTTTGTCCTTGGGAAATGCTGCCATTTTTTAGATGTAAAAAGCAAATGCATTTTGTACCAGTGGTTCCTATAAATAGGAAAGTTATATTTATCTAATGGGCAATAATGGGAATTCTGAAATGAAATAAAGTAATGATTTAAAACAAGCTAATGATTTAATACAAATTATACTTGGAAAAGTGGACTTTTGAGTTTATTGGCAAAAACCCTTTGTTAGTGGCTATATGAAATGCCGTCCAATCATTTTATTAGGGGCTCATACAACTCATCACAATCTGTACATACGTCATTTGTGTCCAGCACAATAATACATATGTTGACTTCATCATTCTTACAACACCTGCTTTCCACTTGAGCCCTTGGTCTGACCAGCACTTTTAAACTTTTGCTAAATTTTAAGGTTTGTAGGTGATGTGGATATTGTGCAAGTCTCCAGATTCCCTCATGTTCGTGTTACCTCACAGTGATCAGTCTGTATGTGTGTGTGTGTATGTGTAAGCATTTGTGAGTTTTGTGAGTTTTTCACCTTGACCATATCGAGTACCTTTTTTCCTTTGCATAGAATTCTTAAACTGTAAGTCAATTATAAATCTTTAAATAAAATTCTCAACTGTTTGTTAGCAAGGGACCAGTGCTGTCTTATTATGGTAAATATATAGGTAGCAAAATAGTTGCTATTTCTATAGTTTTCACCTAGACAGTTGAATGGCAGTGATTATGCTCAAATGTTCTAACATCATCATTATTGTTTTGTATTTTTTAATATTTAAGCAGAAAAAATGAGATGTTATAAGGGAATCAAATACTTTTTAGTTTAAAAAGAGCTTGAAGTGATTATGTTCCCCACTCACTGTCTTCATATTGCAAAGGTGAAATAGCAGTTTTATAAGTCAAGAGTTGTAGGTCAGGAGAGGCTAAATTGATCTCGAATTTCGCCATGCAGAGGTATCTGAGGAAGTAGAACTGAAGTCTTGTCCTCCGCTTTTCTTGCTATTAACTCAGGAATTAACTGGAGGGAAATTGTGTTTTATAAAGGAAAAGTTTCTGAATATTTTTATATTACTGGGTCCAAGTGAGATGTAGAAGTTTAATTTATTGGTCTTTTAGAAAAGAAAAACTTGGCATTGAAAAGCATTGTAAAAAGAAAGATTTATAGATAAATGTAACTAGACAGATATTAACAGTGACAATTTATGATTGACAACTCCAGTGTATTCTTACTTGTTTATCAGAAGTAATAAATTACTTTTAAGTGTTTTTCAGAGGAAGTACATTTTTTCCATCATTTAATGGAAGGCATTTTTACTGTCCTTTAATTGAAAGTGAGCATGCTTTGTCTAAATTAAATAGACGCATGCTTTCACAGTTGCTAAATAAAGAGCTGTTCAGGATCTGTCCCATAAAAGTCTTCATGAAGTAATGTGCTATAAACTTGCTCTAGAGGGAAATTCATTTTAAAATAGAAACTGCATTTTATGCAAAAGTTCCTAGAAAGCTTTCTTACTGGTATCTTCATAAGGAAAGATCCTACTAAGTGATGATGTGAAAATGATTTAACGATTTCCTTATTTTTAATGTTAACTCTCTGTTGTTCATTTTTATATTGTCACCCTCCACTTCATCCCTGCACATCCTAGATTGCCAGCTTAGTGGGTTTAGAACAGTGCATTTATGATCATAATTAGGAAACATACACTCAGGCACATGCAATGACTATATGCTGACTATAGAGAATTCATATTACATTAAACATAGGAAGAGCCATGTAATCTTCCTCTGAGTAATGATGAGAGTTTTTTAGCCGCTTGGTCTTCCAAGTTCCCATTCTCTGAAATGTTATGTGGTTGTTTTATGCCATGCAGGACTATGAAATATTGATCAAAAGGTTATATTATATTTTGAGTTTTCCTCTATTGTAGATATGAAGTAGAATATTCAAAAAATTAGGTAACTTATTTTTCAAATCTTATTGTAAAAGAAAAGCTTGATTCTCAGAATTCCATCCATGTGTCTCTGAGTAAGTTATTTATTCTCATATTCTGTTCTTTTCCCCAACTTTATAATAGGGGCAGTAGCATCTGTAATATAGGATTATTGCTCATGGCAATAGTTTTTTCTTCAATCAAAAAGTTAATTATAATTAACTGAAAATATTACATACAGAAATCTCCTCAAGGCATTTCAATAGGTTTATATTTCCAAAGACCAGTTTATAGTAAGCCATTTAAAGCTTTAATCTTTACATCAAAATTCTGATTTGGAAAATAAATTTTATGTTAATCTGATGTATTACAGGTAGCTTAAAAACTAACTAAAAATAAGTATTATAATCTAGTCCCATAGTTATCTTCAGTGTCATCAAATGAAAAGTTTTGTTCCAAAAATGAACAGATACACTTATGAGTTATAAGAATTGTAGAACTAACAACAGAGCTTATGAAACAATATTATTAAGACACAAATTACTTGTGTTAGTTTGAACTTAGATAAAACTTTTATTTCAACTATGATTTTTATCTTATGAAATGATATTAAAATGAATTCAAAGAAAGTGAAGATAAAATGGACAATAGTTATCCTTAGGGTGTATAATGTTGGCCTGAATTTCTTGGTATTCATGCTTAGTTGAGAGAGGAGAGAGCCTCCCAGTTTCCATTTGTTATCAGAAATAAACTTTGCAACTACGTAACTCCAGTAATGGGCATGCTTTATTTCTGAGTTTTCTACAGATATAGTGTCCATTTTTGCCCCATTAAGATCTGAAAAGAAATGTGGATGATTTTATTTAAAATAACAGGTATAGTGGACGATGTCAGATTATAAGGATAACTAGCCTCTAGAAGATGATAATTTTGACTTGCATAAGTATGCTTAGCAGTATACCAGGGAGAGATGATAAAATTACATTGAATACTTGAAATATTTTTTTTAATGCTTTCCGAAAAAAGATTATTTGTGTGGATTGATATATGCAGTAAAGAAGTGTAATGAACACTCAGGCTCTTTGTCCATGGGAGAGGTACCATATCTTCTAAGTCTTGTCTTTACAATGAAATATGGAAGTTTGACTTTTTACTTGGAGTGACATTGTTCATTATTTTCAATAATGTTTTTTTCCTTGACTGAAGAAAATAAGAAGCAGAGGTCCAGACCAAAGAAACTCAGGAGAACGAGAGATGAGGAAAATGAACAGGACGAAGACTTGGAAGGTCCTGTGATTGATGAATCAGCCCTGTCCATGAAGGAGCTCCTGGGCTTACAGCAGGCTGAAGAGCGACTGAGAAGAGACTGCATTGAGAGACTAAAAAGGGTAATGTCTCGGTGTCTCTTTTTTCTGTCTTTGTATCTATCTTATTATTATAAAGTCTTTATTTTTGTTGGCCCTATGTTGGTAATTTGGAGTAGGTGTATTAGTGAGCTGGATATCCTAAGTTGGTTATTAGTTTATATATACCACAAGTTAAAAATTATATTCACTTGCATTTAGTAGAACTAATACTTGCTATTTAAATCAAAATGACTATTGAGAGTAGGGGTAAAGGGAGATAATAGTACATGAACAATTTCAAGCATAAAGGGGAAATGGATTTCTAGCTAATGTTTACTTGTATGTTTGGAGATTACCTGTCTGTAAATCTCTTCAAATTACAGCGACCGCGAAACTGCCCTACAGCAAAATACACCTGCAAACTCTGTGATGTTTTAATTGATTCCATTGCATTTGCCCATAAGCATATCAAAGAGAAAAGACACAAGAAAAACATTAAGGTAAGTTTAATGTAGTCCAAACAAATATCTTGCCATTTGTTATTCTTGTCATCCTTTTCTTCTCTCCTTAAGGCTGTGATCTTAACAGCTTTGCCAATTATATTTATTGATTTATGTGACCCCCCAATATTTTATACTTATATTTACTTTAAAGCATATACTGATTGATTTTAGCCAGAATATTTCATACTTGTCATGCTAAGCAGTCTCATATAACAGAAGTGTTTGAAGCCAGTGATAGAACCTGGGTGTATGTCAGCCCACTGCCATCAAGTCCATTCCGTCATAGCAACCCTATAGGACACAGTAGAACTGTTCTCTGTAGGGTTCCTGAGACTGCCTCGTCCTCTGTCTGCTGAGTGACGGGTCGGTTTGAATTAGCAACCTTTCTGTTAGCAGTCCCAGTGTTTAGCCCACCATACCACCAAGGCTCCTTATACTAGAAAAAGTAAGCCATAATTTGTTGATATTGCTATTGTTAACATTTGGTTGTACTTCCATCTGTTTTTATGTATTCATTATTATGACATGTTATGCTCGTTAAAAATTTTGTATGTTGATGGTATTATACAGCTAAGATGAGAGGGAGTTAAGGAAAAATTCCAGAAATCATAGAGTTTTGTCTCAGTGAAATAATAGAAGTTAAAAAAAATAAAGTAGAGGCCAATTTCTAGTCTCACTGTTTATCTTAATAGGAAAAGCAAGAAGAAGAGTTACTCACAACATTACCCCCACCAACACCCTCTCAGATAAATGCAATCGGCATTGCCATTGACACAGTGGTACAAGAGTTTGGCTTGCACAATGAGAACCTGGAAAAGAGACTAGCAATTAAACAGATCATGGAAAATGTATTCCAGCACAAGTTACCAGGTATTTTTAGGATTGTATTTTCTCTTTATTCCCCAAAAGTGCCTCATTCATTTTAGCCACTGGTATTAACTTTCACTTTCTAAAAATTGATTTGGTATGACCTGAAGATCTTAGCTCTTTAGTTTGATTTTCCTGGCATATCCTTCAAGATAACAAAGATTTAAATACATTGTTATGAAATGTTATTGTGTGTGTGGGCTTTAATTTAAGCTGCTATTAAAATCAAAACCCATTACTGTCTAACTCACAGTGACCTGATAGGCCAGAATAGAGCTACCTCAGAGTTTCCAAGGCTAAAATCTTCATGGAAGCTGTCTGCCACATCAATCTCCAATGGAGCAGTTGGTGGGTTTGAAGTGGCAACTTTTCAGTTTACATTTGGCATGCTTTAACCACTGCGCCACAATGGCCCTTTGTACTGCAATTCCCCAACGCAACCCTGCCATTGGGGAATCCAACCCATAATCACACTATCTAGGGTTTCCCAGGCTCTTTCTGGGAGCAGATAGCTTCCCTTTCCCCCTCAGAGTGGCTGATGTGTTTGAACAGCAACTTTAATGGTACCAGTCCGACATTACTTGACAGTGCCGTCTGGACACTTTTTTTTTTTTTTAAGTCAAACTCCCTGCCATTGAGTCATTTCTGACTCATGGTGACACTATAGGACAGAATAGATAGCCCTTTGGGTTTATGAAACTGTGTAGGAGTAGAAAGCCTCATCTTTCTCTTGGGGAATGGCTATGGCTTCCAACTGTTAACTGCTGACCCTGCACTTTCTAATATTAGCTAACTCCTCATATTGTCAGGACCCTTTGAACTGCTACTTTTTACCTGTCTAAATTGATACTTATTTTTTACCTAAACTAAAAAGTACTTTTGGGGTCAGTTTTGAGCATCTAAACAGATTTTAGGCAAATTTTAAAAGAATTATATATAAAATGAGCTTTGAAAACTTAACTACTAATGTAGTTTGTGTGCTGTTGAGCAACTTATTTTCTAGGTTAATATTAGAAATATTTACTGTCTGCTGCCTATATTGACTTCCAGGTCTTGGGGATAGGGAGCAACTGGGTCATTTGGACCGTGTAAGGCTAGGTATGGCAAATGTCTGACCCAACTGCAGACAATCCTGAACAGTATCTGAAACTTTTTTGCATGTTCTCTTGGGGTAAATGATTAATTAGAGTAGCTTAATCATTCTCCAGCCTGGCTGTACGTTAGAAGTACCAGTGGAGCCATAAACACTAATTTTAGAAAGTTCACAAGTGATTATGATCCACAGCTCGGGTTGGATTCACCATTTAAGTATACCACCTAAAAGATTTCTGTAGTATTTTTAGATGGGCACAGTTGATCTTCAACAACACGGGGGTTAGCCTTCCACACAGTTGAAAAATCCATATATAATTTACAATTGACAGGTTTGAACTATGTGGAGTCACTTAAATGTGGATTTTTGTGTGTGTTGCTATTGTAGTTGTAAACTTGAATATATGCTTACCCGAGTATCTGTAGTTACTGGAGGGATGAACTGCTCAGGCTGAGTTGATTAACATCAGCTTTTTAAGCAGCTACTAGAGCTCAGTATAGTAGCAACAGGGAAAAATGATTCACTTAAAAGTACACCCCCCTGTAGTATTGTTCACGGGTCAACAGTATGTATACTCTGAGAAGAATGGTAGCAGGGGGCATGATGTATTCCCTTATATGGATCGATCTTTAATGTTATAGACATGTTCCATAAAAGTTGCTTGTGATTTTAATGATTTTTAAAAAATCATTTTATTAGGGGCTTATACAACTCTTACCAAAATCCATACATACATCAATTGTGTAAAGCACATTTGTACATTCATTGCTAGCATCATTCTCAAAACATTTACTCTCCTCTTAAGCCCTGGCATCACCTCCTCATTTTTAGCCCCTCCCTCTTCGCTCCCCCCTCCCTCATAAACCCTTGATAATTTATAAATTGTTATTTTGTCATAGCTTACACTGTCCCATGTCTCCCTTCACCCACTTTTCTGTTGTCCATCCCCCAGGGAGGAGGTTATATGTAGATCCTTGTAA
>NW_022103924.1:6257428-6274726 GCF_000313985.2 Echinops telfairi
AGGGGCATCCTTGTCTGGTCCCCTTTTTCAGTGGGATTATGTTGGGTTTTCTCCATCGACTACCACGTTGGCTGTTAGTTTTTCCATATATAGCTTGTATTTTGAGAAATTTTCCTTCCATTCCTATCTTCTCAAGTGTCTTAAACAGAAATTGGTGTTGGATGTTGTCGAATGCTTTTTCTGCATCTATTGATATTATCATGTGGTTCTTACAGTTTTTCATGTCAATGTGGCGAATGATACTAATGGTCTTTCATATGGTGAACCAGCCCCGCATCCCTGGTATGAATCCCATTTGGTCATGGTGAATTATTTCTTTTATATAAGTTTTTATTCTATTGGCCAATATTTTTTAAGGATTTTTGCATTGATGTTCATTAGGGATATTGGTCTATAGTTCTCTTCTTGTGAGAACCTTGCCCAGTTTTGGAGTTATACCAGCGTCATAGAAGGAGTTCCGTGGTTTGTCATCTTTTTCTGTGTTCTGGAAGAGTTTGTGTAGGATTGGTGTTAGTTCTTCCCTAAATGCTTGGTAGAATTCTCCAGTGAGGCCATCTGGTCCTGGGGACTTTTGTGTTGGTAATCCCTTGATAACCTTGTCTATTTCTTATAGTGCTATGGGTCTGTTGAGATTCTGGACATCCTTTGGGGATAGTCTAGGGAGGGATTGTTTTTCCAAGAATTTTTTCATGTCTTCCAAGTGGTTAAATTCATTGGAATACAATCCTTTGTAGTACTGTGTAATTGTCCTTTTGATTTCATTAGGGTCTGTTGTAATATCCCCTTTCATCCCTCATTCTTACTATTGAAATTTGTTCCCTCCTTTCTTTGGTTAGGTTTGCCTCTTCATAGCATCAGACATAGCTCTTAGGTTTTCTTCAGCTTCTCTGACGATCTCATTGGATATTTGTTCGCATTTGTTAAAGTGTGCTTGGCTGTCCTCCAAGTCACTGGTGTGGTTCTCTGCTCCTTTCAGTTGATTCTCTAGGTCCGTGAGTCTGCTACTGGTTTTTCTTATCTCATTCCTAAGCTCTTTTATTTCCTTTTGGTGTATGGACTTTATCTCCTCTATCATTTCATCCTTTTTCTGTATTGTTTCCCTCATATCCTGTGTGACTCCAAACAGCATTCTGAAAATTTCTTTTTGTGGCAGTTCAATGCCTGCTTCTTCTATGCATGTCATTAGGTTCAGGACATCTTCTGCCATTGCCTTTTGTTTCTCCTGTTTTTTTCGTCGAGGTCGTTGGGGCTGATGGCTGTTTGCATTGTTGGTTTAGCCAGGTGCCATTTTCCAGGAGTTGACATCACTGGCTCACTCTGGGAGACTTGTAGGAATGCTTCTTTGAACTGCCTACAACTAATTTCTCTATAGAATTAGCCTACCACTTTATCTTTCTGTGGCTTCCCTCTCAAGGGAGTGCCCCAGAAGGCTGGTGGGTTGCCTGCTTTGGTGTAGAACACTGCAAATGGTGTGCAGAATTGCCTTGGCCTGGGAGATCACTGCGGAGGTTGGGCAGAGGTTCCTGGGTGAGTGTTGGCTGAGCTGCCCTAAGTTGTGTGAGCCACTAAGGTAGGCAGGAGGAAGTTCCCTCCATCACATGGGACAACAGAGGAAAAACAGGAGCTCTCCCAACCACGCGGGCAGGAATTCCCCTGTAAGAAGTTGGGCAAAGTATCCCCTGGTGGAGATTGGCCAGTTTTCCCCAGCCTCAGGCTATGCTGCACAGGGTGGAGCTCATCTAACTGGGTGGAGGGCAGGCGTAAATGCCCTAGGCTAAGGGGAGTGGTCTGGAGGTTGGCAGTGGAGTGGGAGAGAACAGGAAAGAGACAAACAGGGAAAAATGAAAAACGAAGCCAGCTGAGACTGGGGGTTGGGGGGTGGGGGGAAGATAGAAGAGAGGGAAACAAAAGTAACAAAACAGCTAAGCCCAGATACCTGCCCATGGGGCTGCAAGTATTTAAACCCTGCCCCGAGGTGGAGGCAAGCTGTGGCTGTGTTGAGATTAATCCCTTGTACCAGTTCCAAATGGTTCCGGCTCTGGCCTAGATGGCCTCCACTGTGGTAAGCCAAAAGTCCCCAACCCCTCAAAACCTTGTGAATCTGTGCCTATTTATTTTTATGATGCTCCTCCTGCGATCCAGCAGTATTAAATTTCCCTCTTGGTAACTCTGCTGGGCTGATTTCTGTGGAGTCCCCCTCGTATGTGTTACTCAGTCGCCATTTCCCAGAAGTCCATGATTTAAATGATTTTTGCTATATATTTTTCCATTGTAAATGTGATGGTCTTTGTTTAGAAATCTGTTGAATCTCAAAAAAACACTTTGAATCACTTTTTAAAAAACCTCTGATGTGAAGTGATACATTTTTTGGCACAATATAATACTTAAAATAATTCCACTTACAAATAAAGAACATAAACATATATAAATGTAGGTACTTAATATATATAAATAAGTGCCTTCCTCTGAAGCTTGAAAATCTGGCCATAACTTAAATTATATCAGTGATATTTTAATTATTCTTAAAAGCTTTCCTAAAATAATTAAGTTATTCATATTGGAATATGAATACTAAAGATGGTTTTTATGTTTACCATTTTACTGAAACACATTCTTTATATTAAAATATGTGTTTTTATGTTTTCAAAAAGGTGAAAAGAAATGTGTACATCAGTTTCATATATATATACTTCAGAAAGTTCATGGGCAAATTCCATTATCTTAAGTTAAATGTTTCCATGAACATTTTAAAGCCTCCTCAGATATAAAAAATAAAGTTTTTTTGTTTTTGTTTAAATCATTTTACTGGGGACTCTTACAACTTTTATCGCAATCCACATCCCTTGTGTCAAGCACGTTTGTACATTTGCTGCCATCATCATTTTCAAAACATTTTCTTACTACTTGAGCCCTTAGTATCAGCTCCTCTTTTTTTCTCCCTCCCTCATGAACCTTTGATAATTTATAAATTACTATTAATTTTTCCATGTCTTGCACTGTCCAATGTCTCCCTTTACCCTCTTATATATTGTCCATTGTGATCAGTTTCCCCTTTCTCCCCCCACCTTCTGCTTTCCCTCCTGGTATGGCTACTCTCAATATTGGTCCCAACGAATTTATTTGTCTTGTATTCCCTGTGTTTCCAGCTCTTATGTGTACCCATGTACATGCTCTGGTCTGGCCAGGTTTGTAAGGTCGAATTAGCGCCATGATAGTGGGCTGAGGAAGCATTAAAGAACCAGAGGAAAGGTATATGTTTCATCAGTGCTATCCTGCGCTCTGACTGGCCTGTCTTCTCCCCACAACTCTTCTATAAGGGGATGTCCAGTTGCCTACAAATTGGCTTTGGGCCTTCACTCCTCACTCCCCCACCATTCACATTGACATGATTTTTTGTTCTGGGTCTTTGATGCCTGATACCTGATCCTGTCAACACCTCATGATCACACAGGCTGGTGTGTTTCTTCCATGTGGGCTTTGTTGCTTCTCAGTTCTTGAAGTATTATTTTTATCATAAAGTGTGATCTTGAGAAAATAGGAACTTTAAAATGTTTGGAAACTGACATGAAATGATTGTCTATTAGCTAGACTGTAATCAACACAATCTTCCCTGTTAAATAAAATGAAGGTGAGTGGGTGAGCTGTCCATTCCAGTCTTCCAGACTTGAATACAGTTTTTCTTTAATGTATAGTTTTGTGAAGTAACAATGGTTAATTACTACTTTTGAAAATGTTACTTGAATGGCTTATTTTTATTTATTTACTTTTTGTAGATTGTTCTCTAAGATTATATGGGTCATCCTGTAGCCGATTTGGTTTTAAAGATTCAGATGTAAACATTGACGTCCAATTTCCAGCTATTGTGAGTAGAATGTGAAATTTCTGAATTTTCATAGACTGGTATGGAAAATGTTCTCTTTCACAACTGAGCGGCATATTTTAGATACCATATATGCTAGGGTATAAGCTGAGTTTTTCAGCACATTTTTAATGCAGTTTTTGTGGTAAAATTAGGTGCCTCTGCTGATATTTGAGTTGGCTTAAATTCGAGTAAATATGGTAATTAAGATCTTTTAAGTTGAATGGTAGCAGTTTTCTTTCTCCAAAATTCCATCTTTCTGCCTTTGCTGTTTCTAGTTTTGAGGGATTTTTAACAGTTGTATGGATTGAGTTACTTTTATATATAACTTCAAACACTGGTTTCGAGGCATTTTTAACAGTTTTATGGCTTGAGCTACTTTTATACATAATTCAGACTATTGAGTTCTAGTAACTTGAAAATAATAAGGTCTCTTGATAAAATGAAATTTCCAGTGTCAGGAAAGTATTTGATTTTAAACACTGTAAGTAACAAAACATTTATTACCAAGAGCTCACTTTGCTCCTTTGTTTCTTCTTTGACCTATCTCCTTTGCTCAAAAAATAATTATATTTTCAAAGAACCATGCCTAGCCACAGGTGTGATGGCAATGAGTCAGGTTGTAAAACTGGCCAGAACGTTAGTAGATCACCTCTATTTATCCATTTATCCTTTATAAATGGTCGGTGTTCATTTATTTTGGTTGCCTATTAAAAATACAGATTATTGACTTTCCCACCCCAGATACACTGTTTCATAATCTCTTTTTATTATTACCAAGCATAGAAATTGTTTTTACCAGGCCTCATTCACTTATTTAGCAAAAATTTGCTGAGTTTCTTTTACATGCCAGGCACAATACCAGATCCTGTAGAACAAAACAGATAGGATTTTGCCCTGGACCTCATCTGGATAAGCTGCTAAACATACATAATAAACATACACTTAATTAAAAGGGGACATCAACAGGTTTATGGAAAAATGGAAATAAAAGGTAATGGAATTTTTCCAGTAGCTCTTTTGAAGCTCCATGCTATCATGAGTGCTGTGCAAAGCACAAGCTTATTAAAAAATAACCAGTGACAATGACAGGGAGATCAATTATGAAAGCCGCTTTATGAAAGTAACATTTAGACTGAGCTCTAAAAGATATAAAGGAGCCAGCCCTGGGGCGAGCAGGACAGCAAAAGAGTATTTGAGGCAGAGGGTGCAGCATTTACAGACACCTTGAATCACCAAGAATCTTGACTACTTGTGGAGTAGAAGGAAAGGTAGAAAAGTGTAAAGAGCCCAAAGAAAAGAAAGCATGTGATTCAAATGGAGAAGTGGGTGGGGCCCAACTTGCAAGGTCTTGTAAGGATTTGGGTTTTGACCCAAGTCCTGTCATTAGTCAGTGGCAGGTTTCAGGGGGGGCATACCCATCCTTTTAGATGATTTAGATTTGTATGTGGAGCAATGACTACAGAAAGGCAAGAATAAAGACATCAGTATATAACCTGTGCAAGTAGTTTAGTTAAAGGTGTTAATGTTAGCAATTTGGTAACTTACTGCTACAGCTTTGAGATAAGCTAATATGCTGATCACCTCAGGTATTCATCAGTCAGAATAGTGTATATCTTCTGCCCACACTCAATCCTTGTTTGGGACTCCTCTATCTGTATTAGTGCCATTTACATGCACAGCACCTTGATTAGTTCTTTACTCTGGTAGCAGGGGGCTCTTTTGATATGCAAAACAATTTGGGAAACTTGAGATACCCATGCAGTATGTCAGTGAAGCTAAATTACTTACAGTGTACTTGACATTTTAATTGATTTCTTTCCTAGATGTCTCAACCAGATGTCCTCTTACTTGTTCAAGAATGTTTAAAGAATAGTGGTAAGGCTAAATCTGTTTTTTACCCTTAGAATATTTCTTTTGTCTATAACTTCAGTATATCTTATTTCTCAAACTTTGAAAATGGGAATAGTGGTGTTTTTAAGTACTTATGGAAATGATACCTGAAGCAAATGGCCATGAATCATTAGTAAGGTGATTTGTCTTCTTAGTAGATATATTATACAGACTAGCCATTTCTTTTTTTTTTAATAAATCATTTTATTGGAGACTCATAGCTCTTGTAATAATCCATACATCAATTGGATCAAGCACATTTGTACATATGTTGCCATCATCATTTTAGCTATTTCTTGGAAGGTTTTTAGCTTAATAATATTTTAAAAGATTAAATGAATGAGACCAAGACTAAAACTAAAAACCAAGCTTCTTGCCTTCGAGTCGATTCCAGTGCAACCTTATAAGACAGGGTAAAACTTCCATGGAGTTGCCTGGTGGTTTTGAACTACTGACGTTGCCATTATCAGCCCAACATGTAAGTAACTACTACACCACCAAGAATGTAAATTTACTTTTCAAATTAATATTTTACAAAAGGTAGCTATATATGGCCCCTCCTGATTAATGATGAAATAAATAGTTGGGCCCAATTAGGTTTGTTAGTTGGCCAGCTGGGAGCCTTCTGGTTTCATATGGTTACAACTGAAACCTGTTCTCAAATCAATTCCAATCATGTAGAACAGAGGAAATCTGCTGCCCCATAGGGTTTCTTAAGCTGTAATCTTTATAGGAGCCCTGGTGGCATAGAGGTTACGCTCTGGGCTGCTCACTGCCAAGTCAGCAGTTCGAAACCTTCATCAGCTGTTCCTTGGGAGAAAGATGAGCTTTTCCCTTTCCAGAGTTACAATCTCAGAAACCCATGGGAGTGGGTGGGGGTGGTGTGATGGGCAGTTCTACCCTGCCCTGCAAGGAATGGATTCAATGGCAGTGAGTTTGGCTTTTTTTTATTGGTAATCTTAGGGGAAGCAAACTGATGGGTTTGAACCACTCATCTTTTGGTTAGCAGCTGAGTACTTAACCCCTGCGCCACCAGATCTTGTTTTCATTCTTTGTTAGTCTGGATAGACTAGAGAAACAAATCCATGAACACACGTGTGTATAAGAAAGAGTTTTATATACAAGAGGGATTGAACATTGAGAAAACATCCCAACCCAATTCAGTCCAATTCCATAATGTGATATTAGCCCATATGTCCGATACCAACCTATAAAGTCCAATTCAGACTCAAGAAACACGTGTAATGAAGCCAAATGCAGGACAATCACAAGCCAGTGGGTAGGAAGTCTTTGGGTCCAGTGGCATTGTAAGCATCTCTGGGCGGACTGGGGTCTCTCTGTGGCTTCTCCTGCTTCAGAGGTCTGGTTGCATCCATGTGGCTTGTCTTCTGCAATGTCTCCTAGGGAGTAGGGTAGAGAGCGAAGGTGTCTTCCATCTACAAGGAGGAAGTATCACATTTCCAAGAATTCTCAAGAGAAGGCCATGCCCACCCAGAAGTCTCATTGCTTATCTCCAGATTGACAGCCTAGACTCCACCCCTACACTCTTAATCCTTAAATTGACACCAGATTAGGTGACTAGAACACATTATTCTTGGTTGGGTTAAATAAAACATAATTTTTCTTCTTACTTTGCTCAGTGGATATTTGACCATGAACTTTTTAGTAGCATTTGAGACAATTTTGTTTTTAAATGTCCTATTCATATTTCAAATCCTCTTAGCCATGTTACATTTCAATGTTTTGGTCTAATTATATAGTCATCAGCTTTGCAAAAGAATTTTAAATGAATTTGTTATCTTGATTCTTGAATACTGTATTTTTATCTCCCTATTCCAGTCATTTGAGATCTGATTTAAAGTGTGGTAGTCTTTCAAAAGGCCAAATAACTTATCATGGGTACTTGTCTTTGTTCTTTAAACAAAGGTTAATTAACTTACTTAATATTTACTTCTTTCTCTGCAGATTCTTTTATTGATATTGATGCAGATTTCCATGCCCGAGTGCCAGTGGTGGTGTGCAGAGAAAAGCAGAGGTCTCCGCTCTTTACGTTGTTTATAACTTAAATATCAGTTGAGCAAAGCATATGTTTCAGTGCAGACCTTAATGTCCAAGTTGTAGAATTAGAAACGCCTTACATAGTTCTTTACATGTACATTTTTACTAGCGTTCTCCCTGTACTTTTGGCATTTGATGCAGGAGGTAAAAGTGTTTTCTTTTTAAAAGTGTGAAAGTACTGAAAATAAAAAGCATTTTGACCTATTTCCACTAGGTAAAATGCATGGCCACTTGCTCTCATCAGATATGTTTGCCCTCCTTTTTGGCACCATGTGTGCCCGTGCTGAGTAACAGTGTGGCTTCCACCTTGTATCTCTCCCTCCATCTGGAAGCCTTGCCATCAACACTAAATGGGTGGCTTGGAGGCTGTAATGATTCTTTATTAGACAGATTCCTCCTCCTCTCAGGAAAACACTCTTGCATTGTTGCATAGATTAATCACTCTCTCATTTGAAACATTTTACAGTATTTTCCTTATTTTCCCAACCCACCCAATACCTGAAATATGTAAAAACAAAAAATTTTAGTTCTGCAAAATATATCTGAGTAATGCTTTTTCCCTTTTGTCTCTTCCTTCCTCTCACCCCCAACAGTGGTCTTCTTTGTAAAGTGAGTGCAGGAAATGAAAATGCTTGTCTGACAACCAATCATTTAACTGCCCTTGGAAAACTAGAACCAAAACTGGTTTCTTTGGTGATTGCATTCAGGTACTGGGCAAAGGTAAGTTAGGGTTCTTCAAATGCATGCTTACGTTCTATGTATGAGCACTATGCTTTGATTTTCAATCAATTAACTGTAAATGTTCGTTGGCATTTTGTAGACATTGGGATTTTGGTATCTGAGTAATAGAGTAGACCTTTTAAGGTTTAAAGAAATGAAATGCCAGTGCTTCTGTTTCACTGTAGCAATATTTTTCAGAAGATAAGAATGGCCCATAGTGCTTTTTAAAAATCCTATTTCGGGGCCAGATCCCAGGGCTGAGACCTGTTTCTTAGGGGTGAGACCTATTTCATAGGCATATGTGTCTCATACCATTTCTAATAATAAACCTGAAGACTCTTCAACAAGTGAAAGACTCTTCTCTGATCTTCCTTACATTTATGTAATGTAGAGGACCCCAGTTGGATTCCACTTAGCATTCCCTAAAGTGTATCATCAAATCATGATTATGAAATTGGGATTCTTTGTAGGTTCCTTTCAGAGAGACCAGAACTGGCTTGACTGATTAAGATGTAGTAGTAACAATGTATCCTTTTTGTTACTTGTGTGGTTTAGTGGTTTGTGTTTTGGGCTGGTAACTGCAAGGTGAACTATTTGAAATTACTAGCAGCTCTGCAGATAAAAGATGATGCTTTCTACTCCTGCAGAGTATTAGTCTCAGAAACCCACTGGGGCAGTTGTACTCTGCCCTGTAGGTCAATGCTTTTAGTCAATGGCAGTGAGTTGTTTTGTGTCCAGAATGAATAGAGGATGCCCCACTGGTGAACTGATTTGGTGAACTGATGATTTACAATATTCCATGTTTTGAAAGTTACTTCATGTTATCTCACCAAGTTGGCCATACTTTTATGTTATTTCTGTTAGTCCTGATTATCTGTGCACATTTTCTCCCACTGCCTGGTTTGCAGAATATGCACATATATGGAAGCCAGAAGTAGTTAGGATGCAAGGACCATTCCACTGATCTGGGCTTGTACTTTGAATTGAACCATCATGTTGACATCATTACCATGTGCCTCAGCCAAGTGAATAGGCTGACAGGGATTATCAAAAAATGAAATAGGGACATGATTGAACTATGGAATGTGTTGGCTCCCAAGTTATAGGAAATTAAACAAAAAAAAAAGGCATAGATCCAGGAGTTGGTTTGGGGCTCACACTAAATCCTAGCTCCATCTTAGGACAACAATCAGTTCTTACATCATGGCCCTGTTTGATACTCATCTTCGTGAAATGATTGCTAAAAATAAAGGTGTTACAGCAGAGTGTGAAGAAAGCAGATGGTAGGTACCTGCCTATCAATCGGCATAGGGTCTGGGGTTTAAAGTCTTGCATTCAAGCAAGCAGTCATCTTTATAAGGAGTTAACTAAGTCCACACAGAAGAAGCACACCAGCTTGTTTGGTCCAAAGATGACAGTTACAAAATTTGAAAATGGAGAAGGGAAAAGAATCAGCTAAAATTATGAACACCCAATTTGTAAAAGGCTATGGAGGACAGTGGGAGCCCAAACCCCATCTTTGGAGTATCTAGTCAGACTGAGCCATTGGCAGAGCTCCTCCAGCCACAGACAAGGGTCTTGAACACCTTTACTATCAGGAAGAGACCATTATAATTATGTTATGCTGGATCAAACTCAATAGTTGGCTAGTTGACCTCCCTATAGACCCAACCTGAATTTGTTCTGGATGCAGGTATCTCTTGCAGGTATGTCATGCAAGTTCCATGACAAATTTCTTTCTTTTTGAATGTTGCTTTTATGCATTATTTGTATGCTTTTCTATTATGTTTTTATCCTTTCCATGTTAGCGCCTTTTAAAAAATTGTTTTCTGTGGGGCTTCCCAGTTATGAAGCACAGGAGTAGTGAATGTGTAATGATAATACCTGATACAAGAGAATCTAGGGAATACATGGGTGGGGGTGTGGATGATAGGGAGGGAAGGGAGATTTCGGGAGTAAATAATGAACATGGGAGGGGGAGGGAACACTAGAATGGATTGTGATTGCATAGCTCATTTTACAGGCGATTGGACCATTGTGGGGGGTACTCTAAAATTGATGTGGGGGTGATTGTACGATTCTCCTTGATATGATTGAATGATCGAACTATTGAATTATATGTAAACTAATTGCCAATAAAATTGTTGGAAGAGAAAAAGCTCTTAGGGCCTTCCACGAGTAAGTTGAATGTACTTGTGCATGTAACAGGATTAAATATCTGAGATTGAAACTGTCCCATAGAACCATGTCATGTGGCTGTTATAAAAATGTAAGGAAGTGTTTTGTACTGCTTTGTTTTGTTTTGAGGAGTCACTGTAAATTGAGTAGTATGTGGGAATAAAATACAGAGTTTTAGGCTAAAGTTTATACATGATAAATTGGTGTACCAAAAATAAAAATTATATTGTTTTCTCTCATCTGCAGCTATGCAGTATAGATCGCCCCGAAGAAGGTGGCTTGCCACCTTATGTGTTTTCCCTATTGGCCATTTTCTTTCTTCAACAGAGGAAAGAACCTCTTTTGCCTGTCTACCTAGGATCATGGGTATAAAGCTTTTTTTATTTATATATCTCATTGATTTTATTGCAGGTCCATAAATTTTAAATCTAAAGAGTCTAACCAGAACTAACATGCATTCACTTATCCTACTAAGCAAAATATTCTTACATTTCATTGCTGAAATATTAATATGTGCTTATCAGAGGCTGCCTGGTATTGCTAGGGTTTTTGAAACAACTGTGGTCCTGAGGGTGTCAGATAAGAGAATGTGAACCTTTGTTAAATATATCGTTTGATACACTTTGTGGGTTTTCTAGTTGGAAGCTTGAATGTGCATATTCTCTCCAACCTGCAGGAAGCATGTAGTTCACTGTAACTTTCTATTTCCAATGTTTTATTTCTCCTTATTCGTTATACCCAAGAAAATAAAAGACAATATAAACACTGAGATCCCTACGTTAACCACAGCTCCAGAGCATTAACAGTCACCTCCAGAATAATATTTAGTATTGGGTCTAAGAGGAGCCTGGTGATATAATGGTTAAGCACTCAGTGCTAACCAAAAGGTCAGCAGTTAAAACCCCCCTGTGGCTCCTCAAGAGAAAGATGTGGTGTCTGCTTCCCTAAAGGTGATAGCCTTAAAAATGCAATGGGGTGGTTCTGCTCTGTCCTGTGGGGTTGCTTCTGAAATAGAATCAAGTCAGTGGCAATGGATTTGATTATCTTTTGGTGGGGAGGGGGTCAACGGTCATTTGTATATTTATTTTTAATCATTTTATTGGGTTGATTATCTTTAAGATGAATTAAACATCCCTCCTTTTATCTGGATAAATTAAAGTTCAACTGTTAGCTGTTTGTTCACAATAATAAGATATAAGGAGAAGCAGCCTCCAAAGAGTCAAAATTATGTTCAATCTCTGAGAACCCTCATTTTCTATTTCAATTTTAAATATAATCTAACATATATACCTCATAGAAAGACCTACATGATGAACAGTGTTCTTTGGCATATTGTGTATCTAACACCTTTTCTTTCTGTACCCGGGTTTCTCTCATTCAACGAAAATGTATGTTCCAGATCAATGGTTCTTAATTATGAGTGCATGCCAAAAAAAATCCAGCCATCGGGGATTTTTTTTCTTTCTTAATACTTAATGGACTGAGAATGAAGCAGGGATCTTTTATGTGCAGACCATGAGAATAAAGACTAATGTAGGATAAACCACATAGAGATCCATTAGTAATAGAGAAGTAGAAGTACGTTCCCATCAAGTGGTGGTCATTTCTCTGAGGAAAAGTAAATCTAAGAAAGGAAGAAAGAAAAAAATTAGAAGGGGGGGGTGCTATTTAGAGAGTCATTTGAGCAGAGCTTCAAATAAGTGACATCTGATTATTTGAGAGAAGTGCATTCTAAGCAGATTCTCGCTGCCATCGAGTCATGCTGACTCACAGTGACCCCTTTTGGGTGTTGAGACTCTTAACAGTTTACAAAAGTAGAGAGCCCAGTGTTTTTCCCATGGAGCTGCTGGTGGCTTCAAACTGCTGATCATGAGGATTGCAGTCCAACACATAACCACGGCATGATCAGGGCTACATTCCAAGCAGAGAATAGCAAATGTCAGCCCTGAATGAGCAGATGGGAGGGGCCAGGTGACACTCAGTCTTTTGAAGCTGTACAAAGGACTTTAATTCCGTCTTGAGTAAGAGTATGAGCAGGGCATGTGCAAAGTAGAGGAGTAATATGAAGCCCTATTTTTATGGAAATAAATTTAGAAAATAGGATGGCACAGATGCTCCTCAATGAATCTTTTCAAAGGCTGTGATAAAAGTCCTGGTGTACAATAAAGAAACCTGTGCAACTTTTCCCCCCACCCCCTGGCCTCTGAACTCCAAACCATTTTCTTTTGTATTAATATCTATAAATAGCCTGTAGCATATGCTTTCAAAATGTCCTTTTTAAACAGAATTAACTATTCAGAATTAGGAATTTTCTGCTTCAGAGGTTCTAGTTTTTACGATTTTCAGTCTCAATAACGTCATTAGTAAATTTTGCTTAATTAGTTAAGCATTTATGATGTGCCAGAATCTATCTGAATGCCCTCTGTCCTTTATTTCTTAATTTCACAACAGTCCTGTGAAGGAGGTGTTAGTGTTACCTGTTTTTACACAAATGTGAGGCCTAACGCAAATAAAACTTTACCTAAAGTCACACAACTGGTACTTTGAAGGATCTGAGATTTGGGCTAAGACAGTTTTATTCCTGAACCCATCACCATAGCCCCAAGGTCACAATGGCTTTTTAAAGGCTCTTTACTAAAGGAGTATATCACCAGGCTACACTCTCTTTTACAAAGTACAGCCTTGTTTTTTACTGGAGGAAGTTTTAGAGATGTCACAAAGGAATTCCATCCATTATACCTTGTGTATTTTCAATGAACTGAGTATGTTGTCTTCTCAGTGATGATTCTTTCCAAGATTAATACGCTCTGGTATTTTATTTTTTCCTAGATCGAAGAATTTTCATTAAATAAACTAGGGAACTTCTCCCTTAAAGATGTCACCAGAGATGTTGTGGTGTGGGAGTATGCTGAATCCACCACAGGGGATAAAGACCCAGCTAAAGTAGAGTCAACTGGAGAGCCCAGAGACATGGCCCTGAAAAGGGGACAGGTGTGCACACCCTCTTCTCTGGTCTTAATATCTGACTCTCATTCAGATGTTGATTGTGGCGTGGCTGTCTTTGCTTGTTTTCTTGGCAATTTTATTTCCTGGTGTACTGTTGAGTAGACAAGTAGTAAGAGAAGGTAAAATTCAGGTCATTTCAATCCACACATGTTTCTATGGTTCTTACTGCATGAATTGAAAGATAAGCCCTTTCCTCAAAAAAAACTTCAATCAGATGGCTCTATAAGGTTTAAATATATGAAAAGTTAACTAACCTCAAATTGCAAAGTTCTCTCAAACTCTCAATGGTCATTAAGTCAGTTCTCACTCATAGTGATCCTATAGGACAGGGTAGAAATGCCCATGAGTTTCTGAGATTATCAACATTTATGGGAGTAGAAAGCCTCATCCTTTACAGCAGTTAGTGGTTTTGAACTGCTCACCATGCAGTTAATAGCTTAACATGTAACCCACTATACCACCAGGGCTCCGCAAGTTTGTATTCACAAGGTTAAAGTATGTGATTCAATAATCATTAAGGATGGTTTAATATACTTGTCCTTACCTTATCCTCATCTATACCCTGGGGGCGGGGGATGGGTTTGGGGGGAGGAGGAAGGGGAATTTATTTGTGAATGAGAAAAGAATTACCAGTAGAATTTCAAATAAAAACCTGAACTTTGTAATTAGACTAGTAAGACGAATAGGAGTCTACCCCAAATTTGTGAACAATGTCTTAGGCACGCCTTTTGGGCTAAATTGACAATAATAGCTAGAAAATACTCAGGAGACTAGGATTTACAAACACACTGCCCACAAACTAAGTTTTGTCACTCCTCCAGTCCATAGTTTACTGATGCCTACAAGGAGATTATGGTAAATCCTATTTTTTAAAAAAATTGTGTTATACAAGAACCCTTGAAGATGGGGGAGAGGAGGGAGGTGGTGCCACCCTACCCCTGTAACCACCAGAACAGCAACACTTTTATCTGGTTTTTGCTTTGAGGTTGAATCGTGGATACAAGTGCAGAGGCAGAATACAAGTGCAGAGGCAGAATACAAGTGTTTGTATCCCAGCACTCGCATTTCCTAGCTTGTCCTTGGACAGCTTACTTAACCTCTCTGTGCTCCAGTTTCCTCAACTATAAATGGAGATAACATCAGTACCTTCTCATAGGGTCACTGATTTGTGCAATGCTTAACTCAGTGCCCAGGGTATGATAAGCACTTAGTAAATGTTAGTGCTTACGTGTCATGTTGTTCAAAGAAAGTGTTCTCTACTTAACTAAAAATAGAACATTCAAGTACCAGTAGTTTGCGATATTACCAGGGTCTTTAATTTCTTTTTATGTGTTAGTGTGCTTCATTGAGATACTTAAGCTCGTTAGGCATTCTGAAAGGTGTGTGGATTAAATAGGACTTTCTGCTTCTAGAGACTTTTTTTGTTACTTCCTCTGTAGTACTTGGGACCTGAACAACTTCCGTTTTCAATCTGTGCTGCTTTCTAAATCCATCAGTGAATCTGTCTTATTTGAAGAAAACTTTGGGCTTGGTTTTTAATAATTAATGCAACACCATACTCCTAGTTTTGAAGTGTCAAGTTATGAAGTGAGATTGCAAACAATTTGCATATTTTGGGAGAAATTATAGGAATAAGGTGAAAGCAAAGCTATTGGTTTCTGTTTTCTGCTGTTTGGAGAAGTTGATAAGATAGAGGTAGCCACTGTGGCGATCACAGGGTGTGGCCTTCAGACAAGCTGTCTGACCTGGACGGGCTCCAGTCCCCTCTCCTTGTAAACAAGGCAGTTTACAAGAGCATCTCACCGTTCTGACATCCTCTTTCCAGGACATGTGGGTTTTGTGTGTGAGAAAAGACTAAGCCTAAGTGAGAAAACAACCAAGACCAAGTCTACCAATGCTTTTTCTTGTTTCTGAGTGGTATCAGCCCTACTCTGCAGATAATGATAATGATAATGATGACCAGGCACTGTGCTAAGCACTTTGCAGGTGCTGTGTCATTAAGTCCTCCCAACAACTCTATGAGGTGGGTTCTATTACCCATAATTTTCAGATTAGGAAACCAAGCCTTAGGCTATGTACTCTGACTAGGATCATATACAACTAGCTGGATTTCTAATCTAAGCTTGTCTATTCTGAAGCCAGTTCTCTTAGCTACTGTGCCTGTAATGCCAACTTATACAAATGAAGAAGCTAAGTCACTGTAAAGTGACAAGAGTCACTATTTGGGACCCCCACACGCACACACCCACACACCTTTTTTTTTCTATTCTGAGTCCTGTATACTTTCTAACCTATTACATTATAGTATGTTCTTGTTTGAGATTTATGGCTATAATAGGACTATACGAGATGACTAAACTAGTCCCATTCATTATAACCAGGATCAATTTGTGATGTCAGTTAGTTTTAAAATGAATGGCCATTAGCAGATTCATTGTGTTTGTGTAGCTTACCAGGGCTTCCCTTTTCCTCTGCACCTGTAGCTGCTGTCCATTTCTGTGTGTCTGTAACTGTTCAGAGGTGCCCTCCAGCAGCAGTAATGGGAAAAGCTCAGTGTTGAGAGTCACAGCAGCCCACACACAGTCCTCCTCCTCGTTATTACTATTTCACAGTGAGTTCTCTGGCTAAATAAAAGCTACCTCTGATAATTCTATGTCTAAGATAATGCCTGTTTAAACATACTGTAATCCCCAAGGCGCAGTGAAGCAATACTATGCTTCACTACTAGCAATACTAGCAAGCGAAATTAAACCTAGAATTTTTTTGAGGTTTTTCAACTTTGTAAATTTGATACTTGACTCATCTTTGGTTTTTCAAAATGTACTAGCCTTGAGCTAACCTGTATGTTTATGTTTTTTTTGTTATTAAAAGGTACCATTAATATTTGAGTTAAAGCATCAACTTTCAGTACCAGTTGGGCAACTCTGGGTGGAACTGCTTCGATTCTATGCTTTAGAATTTAATTTGGCTGATTTGGTGATAAGTATACGTGTCAAAGAACCTGTGTCTCGTGAATCAAAGGATTGGCCCAAAAAACGTATTGCCATCGAAGGTAATCTCAAAATACTTACTTTAAACTCCTCTCCCTTCTTTTTATTTGTAAAGGTACCAGTCTAACCACCATCCCTTTTATGTCAGTCTCTTTCAGCTCCTACATGTAAGGTAGGCCTGGTCTCAAAGGTGAACTAAATAGTTAGAATTTTGCATGTATTAACAGTGGATAATTCCAAAGATCTAAACATTGCATCCTGGGGGTTTCTAAATGCCACAGTAGCCACACCGTAAACCAGACTCAGTGCTGTCTAGTCACTTCTGATCATAGTGACCCTGTGTAGGGTTTCCAATACTGTGAATCCTTACAGGAGCAGACAGCCTCATTTTCCTCTTACGGAGCAGCTAGTCGGTTTGAAGTGCTGATCTTAGAGTTAGCTGTCCAACACCGAATTCACAGCACCACTGGGGGGAATCCTTAAAACATCTTCATTACTTAACCAACTAAAAGAATGGGTTGGTTGAGTCTTGTTTTCTTTGTAAATTGCTTTTAACAACTTAAAAGTGTCCAGGTTTGTTCAACAACACCCCCC
>NW_022103924.1:6274826-6298039 GCF_000313985.2 Echinops telfairi
CCCCCCGTGTAGAGATGTGTGGCACCCATTTTTCTCTTTACTGTTCTCACATATGGATTTTAAATTCATTTCTTTCATGGATGTTTGCTGATGTTGTTTAGTTTTGCAAAAGATGAGGAAAATACTTTCATGAAAAATAATCACTTAGATCACCTGGATAGTTAAGCTTAACTCTTAGCTAGATTCCTCTCCATGGAGGAAAAGTTATTTTTGAAAGGTCTGCAGTAACATTTAGAGCTATTCATAATTGCATTTCCACAGGGAAGGCTCACTTCACAGAAGCCTCTTTGTAAACGACCCACCAGTAAGCTCTATAGACTTCGGTAACAGGACTAGCTCTTAGTTCTCAGCTTTTCAAGGCAGGGGACTGAAATCCCTGTAAAAATCTTAATTCTTCTTCTTTAAGTTATTTAAAGAACTTCCACAATGGAATTCTTTTATGTTTGCTTGATTCCCACCCCTCACCTCCCCCCAAGCTCTTCTGTTCATAAGAGGAGTTTTATTTTTTGCTTTGGTTTTGTTGTTTTTGTTGATTTTTTTGGTCATTTTTGCATAAAATCTGTATGCTGTCATGGGGATCTCACATTTTTAAACCCTCCCCTGCAGTTTCTCTGGCTCAGCTCTTCTGGCCAAAAGCCTAACCTGCTGGAGTTCTAGGGGAGGAGAAAATATTGAGAGAACTGGTGCCTCCCTCTCGCCCCTGAAATTCAGTCCAGCCAATTCAGTGATGGGGCTCCTCAGGGCAGAAGAGTGGAGGTAAGCTCTACACAGCACAGGGCCTGGCTGAGGGGGAGGCAGTGCCTTCAGCCATGTCCCTCGGGAAGACGTCCCTTCCCGGGGGCACCAGAGCCAGAATGGTGCCATCTGTTCTAGCTCCACGGCCACAGAGCTGACTAGGGCAGGGGTACCAGTTCTGAGAAGAACAGAGTCTCTTCCTAGATAAGATACTTAAGAAAACATGTCTCTTTTTCAGTCTTCAACTATGTGCTTCTTGGTCCCCATCCCTGATTTTTTTTTAAGGTTATAAGATACATGACAAATTGTACTTGTTTGCTTATTGACTGACTTATCTGTAGCTGTTTAATTGTTAAACCACAAAATGCACATGCCTGATGCAGTGGGTTTTCTTTTCTTACAGATCCCTACTCTGTTAAGAGGAATGTGGCGAGGACCCTAAGCAATCAACCTGTCTTTGAATACTTACTTCATTGTTTAAGAACAACGTATAAATATTTTGCTCTTCCACACAAAGTGACAAAATCTAGCCTTCCAAAACCTGTGGGTATAGTTCCAGGTACTTTAGAACATTCTAAAGATGTAATAAGTCATGACTCAGGTGTCCAAGCTAAAGAGAACAACTTAAAAAGCTCCGTTCTGGCTCGGGGATCTGGTGCTATCAGTCCAGCGTCAAGCACGCACAAGGTACAGCCACTCAGTCTTAAACAGCCTGCTGATTCCTTTGGAGATGCACCCACAGAGGAAACAGGAAGCATCAGTGTAAACTTGGAATGCTCAGACTGTGTCAAAGCAGAGCCCAGTGGTGATGACTGTGAGGGTGTTACTGTGCAAGAAACAAGAGGGGAGGAAGAAAAGTTAAAAATTGAAAGGGAGGCCCCCCATCATTTGGCTGATTGTGACCGAGATGTAAACAGTAACAAGCTCACAGAACTTGCAGTTGGTGACAACACACAGGAGACTGACAAGACTTTGGATTTAGAAGGTTTCCGAAATCTTACAGTCCAAGGGCGGGATGGATTTATCACTATAGTGGTCAAGGCTGACATTGATAGAGAAAGCTTACACAGTCCTGATAAACTTGAAGACTCTCTCAACCATTGTGCTCCTTCAGTACAGAGCCACACATCAGAAACCATTCACTCAGATGAGGAGGAGGAGGAAGAAGAGCCCACACTCACCATTAAGGAAAGGGAAGATGAAGACATGGTTAACAAAGATGAGTTAGACAAGCCTTTGACTGGATCAGGGGAGGAGGAGGCCATGTCTGAAGAGGAGGAGGAATTGGGCGGGCTTGCCAGCTGTGAAGACTTGAAAGAATGTGGGAAACAAGAAGATGGAACTCTACTAATGGAACTGAATAAAATAAGTATTAAGGAAGAAAATGTATGTAAGGAAAATTCAACTGAGGACCAGTCAGATCTCTTCTATGAGTTCAGTAAACAGATCTTCACCAAAGGCAAGGTAATTGGCTCCACTGCTAGACATGGCCAAGAGACTTTAATGTGTGACATTACAGTATTCATAGCGGCTTCCTCTGGTTTGGGTGGTGGTTAAGCAGTTGATGTTCCCTCCTAGTACAACCATTTGGTACACTTCCTACTTCAAACTCATGGGAAATGGAACAAGAGCAAGGGAGTCATTTCTGTCAGCAGTGGAAATAACTGCCTTTTTCTCTTGAGTGGACCCTATAGGCAGCCTCTGTCTCATGGCATAGGGTAGCTGCATATTTTTTCAGTACTTTGGGAAGTGGAGAGTGGACTTTTAAGGGAAAGGGTTCAAGACCTCTGTTTGGTTTGGCCAAGTTTAAACATTAAGTCTTGTTTTGTTGTTCCATGTTCCCAAAGTCTCCTACTGTGGTGTGCAGTTTATGCAAACGAGAGGGTCATCGGAAAAAGGACTGTCCCGAAGACTTCAAAAGAATCCATCTGGAGCCTTTGCCACCATTGACACCCAAATTCTCAAGTATCTTAGATCAAGTTTGCATCCAGTGTTACAGTAAGTTTTTAACTCGTGTCTTCTGAATCGTTATCCTAGAGCCTCTCTAAGCCCTTAAGAACTAAGTCTGTTCCATTCTCCAGTGTATCCACAGTGGTCTTTTATTGTCTGTCCCATTTGACACACGCACTCAACCATTGTTGAAGAAGGGAGGGGAGGAGACTCTTTTATGGTAAGAAATTCCCAGCTGTTGTGCCTTGAAATTCTTCTTAGGTGAAGTTAATAATATTTCATATCACAAAGACTTTACAGGCCATATAGGGAATAATTCTGCACACTCCCCCCGCCTTAGAGATTTATTGGGCATATTAGCATCATAAAGACCTCTGAGAAATAATCTCTTTAAAATCCCATGTCATTCCGAATTCATTGTTTCTACATTTTGTACATAAAATATGTTTAAATAACACAATTAATAGCCCAATCTGGGGACACATTGATATGCAGAATATTTAAAAGTTCTACAAAGGAAGAAGAAACCTTAAAAGAGAGGCATGCTGTATAAACTTGTACCCAAATTGCAATAAATGTTCAAAAAGCAGAAAAGAAGAGGCGCATAGTTGCTTATAGTAAAAGAACTTGATGCTTCAGATTACTACATTCTGACAAGTCCACTTTTGCCAAAAGACATTTGTTTTAAACCACGGGTGCCAAACTCAATTATAATGTGTGTCATTTGGTGCAACAGGCAAGATTCACACGAGCCACATCACATTTACAAATTTTGTTAAATTTATATTTTGAAGTGAGGATTCAGGAATATGGATAGGATAATTAAAACACTATAGAATTGCTTTTATTTAAACATTTATTTTATTTAATGTATTTATAAAATAAAATTATTCATTTTTATCCGAAACTTGCCAGCGCTTTCCTTCTACTAGTTCTCACTTACCTCTTATGTTGTGATCGGAAAATATAAGAAAATAACTAATAAAAAAACACAAAATATTGGACAGCTGACAAACATGATGCACAATTGTAATGGCTTCTAAGAATGTTAACTAACGCTGCCTCTAGGTATGATTCATAACAGCACAACCCAGAGTGCTCTTTTTAACATTTTCGCTATTGAGATCTGTTTACATGACGTGACACTGAGAGTGGCAGACATATCACTTCCAAACATCGCCGGAACTGAGTCAGCGCGTTCATACACGTCCACAGGCCCCCAGGAAAGGCTCTGGGCCACATGTATACTCATCTGTAGTAGTTAAAGGGTTAATGAGGGAATCGTGTGTACAGTATGCCTCTATCTCCCCTAAGCACTATTTTCTTCATAACAATTTTTCTATTTTAATTTTATTTCAGAACATCATGGGCCACCAAAAATTACCTCAGGCCGCATGTGGCCCGCGGGCCGCCAGTTTGACACCCCTGTTTTAAACCAGTAAATAATGGTTTAAAACAACAACATTTTGGAGGTTAGGAGCTATGAAAGAAGCTGTCCTATCTAGACAAAAATAGATGCCATGAGTGCTGCATCTTACCACTTTTCTATTTCTCAGTGTCGTGGCAAGTGCTTTGAACTTCCTCCTCTGCCAGCTTTTTGCTTTTGTACACGCTCTACCTGTCACAGCTTTTCCTCTGGGTACATATGTACTCACCTCTGCTTTCCCTGAGCCCACCTGGGGTGTCTGTGGAATCCAAGTCAGTGAATACCTTGTTCGGGTTAGTTGCCAGCTCAAGAATAGTTTTCTTTGAGAAAAAGGCATCTTTTTTACTTTGTAGGACTGATGCTGTCTACCAAGAAGAGAGACAAATTTTAGGTATTTTGTTTTGTTTTAAGCTTATTTTTTAGAAGGTAACGTTTGTTTCATCTTTTCCAAGAATGTCAACTGTCTTTTTTTTTTTTCCTAAACATGTCTGTTTATTTTTAACAGAGGATTTTTCTCCAACCATTTTAGAAGATCAGGCTCGTGAGCATATTCGGCAAAACTTAGAGAGTTTCATAAGACAGGAGTTTCCAGGTAAATAATTTTCTACTTTAAGAAGGGCAGTGTGACTTCTCTTCAGAGTGAGTCCCTGAGTTACAAGCCCAGTACTTTTGGGAAAATAGTCTTGAAATGGTGGGTGTAGGGTTTTGGTGGTTCTTTATGGTTTACTTAGGATTCTCTTTGGTCTGCTGTATTCTCGTTTACCAACAGAAACCATGGCAGATGTATGCTCACTACTAGCAGGTATTACAAGTGAATTTCAGCTAGCATTATATTTAGGCCAAGTTTACAGCCTCAAAAATTAGACTTACTTAGAAAATAGTAAGCTTTTAGTAAATGTGTTGAGGTGGTAAGCATTTTTCTTGAAATGTCCACATTTGTGAATAACGTGGCATGTGATGTTTTTTCCTGTGTGTATTTATCAAAAGTCAGGTTTGACAACATTTATCTGAAGTCAACTTTGGTTAATAAAACACCAGTGTAAGATGAAAATAGAGTAATTATCAACTGGCTATATATTGATTCATGAGGGGACCGTTTGATCAGAAAATGAAATGTGCTCAGGTAATTCGTTATTATTTTTCTTATATCTCTAACAGGAACTAAATTGAGCTTATTTGGCTCTTCGAAAAATGGATTTGGGTTCAAGCAAAGTGACCTTGATGTCTGTATGACAATCAATGGACTTGAGACTGCTGAGGTAAGGTGGCCAATTAAAACTTCATTTGCTGTGGCAGCGAGATTGATTCAACTTTGACTGACAGAAAAGCTTGGTGTTTTCCAACTCTCTCAGGGAGTACGAATCTCCGGCCAAATACATTAAGAAGCTTAGAGGTGAATATAAGGAATAGAAAGACACTTAATTCTTCAACCTGTAGTACAAAACAGATTTGAAAGCAACATCTGGCAGTTCTTCAGTCAGAACAGCTTTTCCAGTATCATTTTGGCATGACCAGTTGGCTGATTTTGAGGCATATACTCACACTGGGGTTTCTGTTGATATCCTTTGATGGGCAGTGGTCCAGAGACAAGGGTGCTCAAGTCAAGAGACCTATATTGAGACAGAATTAGTTTCTTTTCCTCAGTGCCTGAACATGTGGTTGTGGGAAATAATTTGTTTCTGTAGTTTCAAACATTTGTTTGAAAATTTCTGTTTCTGTTTCAAACATTTGTTTGAAAATTTCTGTCCATATCACTTTGAATCTTGAGTGCCAGGAGTCAGAAAAGGAGACTCATGGATCAGATTCAGCCTACTGCCTATTTTTTGTAAATAAAGTTTTATTAGAATACATCTGCACCCACACTTTGCCTCTGTTACTACAGAACTCAGTAGTTTTAAAAGAAGCCATGTGGCCTACAAAGCTGAAAATATTTTACTTGCTGGTCCTTTACAGAAAATGTGTGCTGGCAGATACGTGAAAGAGTTGATAAAACGTAAAGTATTACATAAAGTCTGAGAAAGAAATTATTCTTTTTTTTTGGGGGGGTGGCTTTTAATGTTTCATTGATATATATGCAAGAGAATGTTATTTCTATCCATTTTTACACCTTTTCTTAGTCTCAGATCTTTTTCTTATGAAAATATATCAGATTTGGGCAAATAGCTGAAAGTGATCTAGCCCACGTTTCATGATCAAATGAATAGGCAAGCATGGCTCGCATGTGTGGAATTACCTATTATACCTCCTTAAGATTGATTTTTTTTTTTTAACGTGACATTTGAGCTTTAAGGTTATTTCTGAAGGGAACTTCCAAGTGTGTTCTGGGACATGTACAACTATTAAAGCATATTTAAATAGAACCATCAAAGTGTATTTAAGCATGATTTAAAAAATTATTCATCATATTTCTATGTGCGCGTTATACTTTTATCTACTCCTATAGAGAAATCACTTTCCATAGCAGTTCATCGCTCTTAATTAAACTACAGTGGAGGTCTGCTTAGATTGAGTAGCTTGGAGCACCAAAGCCCATCTACTTACTCTGGTACCAAGGGTGCTAGAGCGATACGATTACATAATGAATAAGAATGAGGTTCTTGCACCGGATTCCAAGACTTTGCAGGTGCTCTGGGCCTTCAGGATTTCTGTTCAAGTCTAACTTTTGTTGAATCTCCTAAAGCAATTAGTGAATAGGGTGGTTTTTTTTGGTTTGTTTTTGTTTTTTGGCATTTTGCTTCTTGTATTTAGGGATCATAGGGATATGCAGTTTTATGTAGTATAACATTGTATTGTGGTAAAATAAACAGTCAGCCTGGTTGTTTTCTCCTCCAGATTATTTATCCACATATACTCCTTTCTTGATTCGCTCCATTTGGGGGGTTCAGACCATGCTGCTTCCCCACCATGTGACCCCAGAAATGTCCTGTCACAGTCTGCTCCAGTGAGGAGACAGTGTGAAATGTGCTGTTGTCATTTGCCCAGTCCCCTCTGTGTCCCATTAGCTCCCAGTAGGGGCGTCATCCTCTGAGCATTCTGTGTCGGCGTGGGGTGTCCAACTCTCTTTCTCTTCCTCCCTCTCGGCCTGCCTCCTTGCGGGTGTGGTATGCTGGGCCCTCTCCCCAACCAGCTCTCCTCCAAACCCACTTCCAGGGAGGGGTCAATTTGGCTCTAGTTGGGGCCAGCCCTGTAGCTCTCTCATTTCATGTATCCTTCCATGGTTTGGTGCTTAATGGTAGGGTCTGCATGCCCCTTCCAGGTTCTGTGGAGACAAGACCAGTACTCTCCCCCTGGGTGAATTAGTGCCCTGCTCCCTCCATTATCATTTCACTTTCAACCCCCTCTTTTTCTCCCTCCCCACTCCATCCTTTTCCCATTACTGTGTTGGACCAACATGTACCTCCTTGGGTTTGGTCCAACCTCCTCCCAGTTCCTCGTATCTCAACCCAATTGTTGTGATATAGGTGGCTTCTCTTCTATACCTACCATGTTGATTACACTTACCTCAGGGAACTCATGCTATATTTCTCCTTTTGTGATTGGCTGACTTCGCTTAGTATAATTTCCTCCAACTCTTCCCATGAAAAGACCTGCTTCGTGTCCTTATCAGTGCTTTTTAGTGATGCATAGTACTCCATTATGTGTATGTGCTAGAGTTTACTGATCCACTCGTCTACTGATGGAAATTTAGATTGTTTCCAGCTCTTTGCGATTGTGAATTGTGCTGCAATAAACATTAAGTGCATACAACTGGTCGTGGTTTATTTCTTACCTCTTCTGCATATATACCCAGTAGAGGGATAGCTGGGTCATAAGGTAGCTCATTTTCCATCTTCTTTAAGTATTGCCAGACCGCTTTTCATAGCGGCTGTACATATCTACAGGACCACCAGCAATGTAGGAGAGTTTCCATCTCACCGCATCCCCTCCAACATTTGTTGCTCTCTGATTTTCTGATTTGGGCTAGCCTCAAAGATGTTAGATGGTATCTCATGGTTGTTTTGATTTGCATTTCTCTTGATGGCTAATGATCGGGAGCATTTTCTCATACGTTTATTGGCCATATGGGTCTCCTCCCTAATGAAACTTCTTTTCAGTTCTTTTTCCCACTTCAAAGGGTTAACTGTTTTCATCTTTTTGCAGGCAAGGAGGATATTGTAGATTTTCATAATAAGTCCTTTGTTGTGCCATTGCTAAAAATCCTATCCCAGTTTTTGGGTTGCCTTGTTACCCTCTTGGTAAAGTCTTTTGATGCACACAGGTGCTTTATCCTTAGTAAATCCCATTTGCCAATTTCAGATTCCCCTGCATGTGTACCCTGCCATATTGCCTTTGTATTCCCTGGGCCAAGGTTCTTAGGTTTGTCCCGATTCCTTCGATAATGGGTCTGATGCTTTGGGGTTTTACTTCTAGGTCTGTGATCCACCTTGAATTTGCTCTTGTGCTTGGGGTGAGGTAGACATCCTGTTTTCTTTTTCTACATGTAGATTTCCATTGTTTCCAGCACCACTTGGTAAATAGGGCATCACCTTCCCATTAGATTCTTTTGGGGTCCTTGTCAAATATCAGTTGTCTGTATGCTGATGGTTTTATTTCTGGGTTTTCTATTCTTTTCCATTGATCTATGTATCAGTCATTATGCCAGTACCATGCTGTTTTGACCACTGTGGTTTTGTAGTAGGTGTCAAAGTCAGATAAAGCGAGCCCACCAGCTATGCTTTTCTTCTTGAGGAGTTCTCTGCTAATTCTGGGCTTCTTCCCTCTCCATATGAAATTGGTGGTCAGTTTTTCCAATTCTATGAAGAAGATTGTTGGCATTTGAATCTGGAAAGCATTGAACTTATAAAGTGCCCTGGGTAGGATAGACATCTTTACTGTATTGAGTTTTCTGATCCATGAGCATGGGATATTCCTCCATTTGTGGAGGTCGCTTTTGGTTTCCTGTAGTAGGGTCTTGTAGTTTTCCTTGTATAGGTCTTTTGTTTTTTGGTTAGCTATATCCCTAGATATTTCAGTTTGCTCTTGGCTGTTGTAAATGATACTGCCTTCCTGATCTCCACTTCCATGATCTTGTCTGATGTATACAGCAAACCAATCGACTTCTATTTGTTGATCTTGTATTCTGCCACTTTTCCATATTCCTCTATCGCTGCCAGTACTCCAGTTGTGGAGCTTTTGGGATTTTCAATGTACAGAATAATGTCATCTGCAAATAACCGTAATTTCACCTCCTCCTCTCCCAGTTGGATACCTTTTGTCCTTCTGTTGCCTTATGTTATTAGCTAGGACCTCCAGTACGATATTGAAGTGGGGACAAGTGACATCCTTGTCTAGTCCCCTTTTTCAGTGGGATTGATTTAGTCTTTTCTCCATTGACTATGATGTTAGCTGTCGGCTTTTCATAGATAGCTTGTATTAACTTGAGGAACTGCCCTTCCATTCCTATCCTCCTGAGCGTCTTTATTAGGAATGGGTGCTGGATGTTGTCAAATGCTTTTTCTGCATCTATGTATATTATCATGTGGCTCCTATACTTTCCCTTATCAATGTGGTGTATAATATTGATGGATTTTTGAATGTTAAGCCATCCCTGCATATCTGGGATGAATCCTACCTGATCCTGATGGATGACGCATTTTGATTCTGTTGGCCAATATCTTGTTGAAGATTTTTGCATCTATGTTCATTACAGATATTGGTCTATAGTTCTCTATTCCTGTGGGATCCTTGCCCCGTTTGGTATCAAAGTTATACTGGCTTCGTAAAATAAGTTTGGGAGTTTGCCATCCTTTTCTACTCTGAAATACTTTATGGAGGATTGGTGTCAGCTTTTCCCTGAATGCTTTGTAGAATTCTCCAGTGCAGCATTCTGACCCAGGAGCTTTTTTTGCTGGTAGATTCTTGATAACCATATCTATTTCTTCTTTTGCTATGGATTCGTTTAGGTTCTTGACCTCTATCAGCGATAGTCTAGGGAGGGATTGTTTTTCCAAGTATTTGTCCATGTCTTCCACATTGTTGAACTCATTAGAGTACAGACTTTCATAGTACTTTGTGATTATTCTTTTAATCTCATTAGGGTCTGTTGTGATTACCCCAGTTTCATTCCTCCTCCTGTCTATTGATATTTGCTGTTTTCTTTCTTTGGTTAGGTTTACCAGCGGTTTATCAATTCTGTTGATCCTTTCAAAGAACCAGATTTTTATTGCATTAATCTTCTGCATTGTTCTTTTGTCTTCCCAGTGGTTCAATTCTGCCCTGGTTTTTATTATTTCTTTTCTTTTGCTGTTGGAGGGATTGTTCTGACGACTCTGTTCTAGTTGCTGGAGGTTTTGTGAGAGCGTATCCGTCATAAGTCTCTCTTCCTTTTTCACATATGCTCTTATTGCAATCAAGCTACCTCTGATGGCTGCCTTTGCCGTGTCCCATCGGTTTTGATACAAAGTATTCTCATTCTCATAAGTTTCTAGAAATTTTTTGATCTCCCCTCTACTCTGGCTCAGTACCAAGTTATGTCACAGATGATGATTATTCATTCTCCAATTGTTTGCCCTTGTTTTCCTGGCCGTCCTTTCACTGATCTCCAGCTTTATGTCATGGTGATCGGAGAAGGACGTCTGTATAATCTCTATGTGTTTTAATTTATTCAGGCTTGACTGGTGTCCCATCATGTGGTCTATTTTTTGAAAATGTGCCGTGCATGCTTGAGAAGAATGTATTATTATTTTTTTTTTGCATTTGGATGGAAAGCTCTAAATATGTCTATCAGATCTAGTTGCTTAATTGTAGGATTTAGCTCTATGGTCTCTTTGCTGAGCTTCCTTCGCAATGATCTATCTTTCTCTGAAAGTGGTGTATTAAAGTCCCCTACTATAATTGTTGAGTCTGTGATATCTTTTTTTCATTTTCTGAATAGTTAGTTTGGCATATTTCACGGGTCTCTCGTTTGGCACATGTATATTTATTATGCTCACAGGTTCCTGATAATTTGATCCTTTGAGCATTATAAAGTGCCCCTCCTTATCTCGTTTTTTGTTTTGAACCTTGAGATCAGTTTTGTCTGAGATTAGGATTGCAACTCCTGATTTTTTTAGTTACCTTTTGCCTGGTATAGCTTCCTTCAGCTTTTTATTCTTGTCTGTGAACGTAAGATGTGTTTCCTGCAGGCAGCAGATTGATGGGCTATGTTTTCCAAGCCAGTGTGCAAGCCTTTTTATTTTAATGTAGGAGTTAAGACCATTGACATTTAGAGTTAACATGATCTATGGATTCATTGCTGACATCTCATACCTTTTGATTTGTGTGTTTTCCTATCAACCTTCTTATCACTGTGTTGTGTCTTTGGGGGAGGGGGGCGCTTCCTTATTGCCATCTTTTCTCTCCCTGACCATGTTATCTTGGTGATTGGTGTCGGCTCATTGGCTTCTGATTGGAGTTGGGCTATATGATGTTCTCCTGTTTGTGCTTGTTGGATGTTGGTCTTCTGGCCATGGTGAGTTGGCAAGGATCTTCCTCAGGGTTGAGTGTCTTTCAGCGTATTCTTTAAGTTTTTCCTTGTCCTGGAAAACCCTTCTCTCTCCTATCTTAATAGATAATTTGGCAGGGTAAAGGAGTTACTTTACTCTCTCCTCTTCTTCGTGGTTTCTGTTGATAGGTCTGAGCACATTCTTACCTGAGAACCACTGCATGTAACTGTCTTCCTTTCAGTTGCTGCTCTTAGAATTTTCTCTTTTTCCTCGAAGTTACATAATATACTATTATATACCTTGGTGACCTCTTCCTGGGGTTTAATGTACTTGGTGTCCTCTCTGCTTCCTATGTGAGTGAGTGATTGTCATTCATTTGTCAACAAGTTCCCTTGTTAATTTAGCTGTTGACTTACTCACTGTGTTCTGGTAGGCCAATAATTCGGATGTTGTTCCTTTTCACAGCATCAGCCATTGATCTCAGGTTTTCTTCCATGTCTTTTATTATCTTGTTTGATTGTCTTTCTCGTTTGCTGAGGTCTGCCTGATTGTCTTCAAGATCACTGATACCTTTATCAGCCTCCTCTAGTCTGTTCATGAGATCGGTGATCTTGTGTGAAGCTCCTACTACTTCATCCATTAGCTCTTGTATTTCTCTTTGGTGCATGGACTTCATTCTCTATATCATGGCCTTCATCCCCTCTATCATTGCATCCTTAGTCTGTGTAGCTTCCCTCATATCCTGTGTTACTCCAAGCAGCTTTCTGAAAAAATTTTTTGTGGCAGATCCACGTCAGATTCTTCTATTAGTGTCGTTAGCTCTAATGATATAGCTTGTATTTCTTGTTTACTTGTTGGGAGTGATGTGGTATGCTGTTGTTTACATGATGATTTCAAACGGCTGGGCGCCATATTTCTGGGAGACCAAGCGGCCCTGTGTACTTTCACCGTATGACTGGCAACGGTGTTTTTAAGGGCTGCTTGTGGCCTACTATGGAGTTTAGTCAGTATGCTGTGAAGGCAGGTGCCGCAGTGATTCAGTGGTCAACAATGGTGAGAGATAGCGAGCTATGGGGAACTCAGTTTGACTGGTGGATATCTCCGGTACAGTGGTAGGGCTACAGGGGGCCAATGGGCTGGTGGCGTTGCTGTTAGGGTCTAAGGTGGTGTGACCCAGGTGGGCTGGGGTAGCTCCCAGTACTGGGTCCCCCAGGTGGGAGCTGCTAGTGGACAGCTGCTATGTGGTGGTCAGGCCTGGCCTTCGGGAGCTCTACAGGATAGCCGTCCTATTCCTGGCGCAGCAACCAGGCTAGAGGGTGGATGGGGGGAGGCACTGGCTGGTGGCGAGGTGCCCAATGCTTTCACAGCAGGCAGGAAATCCCTGATATATGGACCCAGCTCTCTGGGGCTTGAAACAAAGCAGATGTGGGGCAGGGCCCCCTCCTGGGCCAAGGAGGACACCTTGTAGGGACATTTCCACTCACCAGAACACTTTCACTTGACCTCTCGGACACCAGAATCACCGGAGCTCCACGAATGGGCTGCTTACCTTGGCACCATCTTCAATAGGGTGTTTTTATAGCCTTGAAATATTGTTTATGAATGCTGATCTGACGTTTGCCTAATAAGGGAAAGTACTTAGAATGAATTGAAATTAATTCTATTGTTTCTGAAGATAATGGGACCTATTTAAGAGCCTGTCTTCTGTTTCTGATTGTTTACCTTATGCCATCTTTGTTGCAGGGGTTGGACTGTGTAAGAACTATTGAAGAATTAGCAAGATTCCTCAGGAAACATTCAGGTACCTTTGTAAACTTTTTCTTATTAGTGTAGTGTAGTCTTAGAGACTTTTTTAGTGCCAGTGAAATGGTATAATACTAAATTATAGACTATTACCATAACCTCATTTTCTCCATCTGAACTACTGACCCTCTGGGCAGTAGCTAAGTGCTTAACTGGCAGTGCCACCAGGGTTCCTATTTATAGCATTAGTTAAATTTTTAAAAAGGTCTTTTGTAAATGCATATGAAGTGTAGCATTCTAGCCAACTGGGAGCTACCAGAGATGATGGGATAACTACTCAACACACAGGATTGAGTCCTGAGGGAATGGGAGAGGAACTCAAGGGAGAGAAGACCTCCTGAGCTTCTCTGCTTGCTGATTTTATTAACACACCAAAGGAGAAGGTTTACAAAGTTTAAAATGTGGTAGCCACACTAGGGCACAACTCCTCAAACTCAAGATGTCCTCAAACTATCAAAAACATTCTTGTACTTAAGAACATTCTGACGGAAGGGAGTATTCTTGTTATTTGCAATGAGGAATCTCCTTTTCACTAAGTGTTTGCACCAAGTTCCTGGCACATTTGAACAGTCAACTCATTCAGAGTTTTAATCAAAGTCTTTGTGCCCACATAACCTTCCCAGGGAGGACAGAGTAATGTTTCCCTACCATGAAGGACTTGAAGTTTTAGTTCAAGACAGCATATACCAGTCAGGCAGTACGTTTTGGAAATGGTTTGGCCTAATCATCACAAATCAATTATGTACTTCCTTTTTTACCTCCTACCAGGACAAGTTAACTTTCCCTTTTCTTCCACATATTCCTTCTTTGAAATTTCTTCTATCTTCTGCGTGTCATTGTCCTCATTCTGGAGTCCTAGCTTCCTTCTAGATGTCACATGTAACTCTTAGCAGCAGCTCACACTCAGTCATTACAGAAGAGCTCATCTTCCCAATACTACCTCTTCTTCTACCACCATTTGTTCCTGCCTTTCTTTCTGAAACCACATGCTGAGTTGTTACTCACTGCCTTGGAGTCAATGCCAACTCATAGCCACCTTGTAGGGCAGAAGAGAACTGCCCCTGTGAGTTTCTGAGACTGGAGCAGCTGATGGCTTTTAAACTGTGGACCCTGCTGAGCACAGCCCAATATGTAAACACTATGCCAAGAAGACTCCTTTATACTTAGCTATTACAACCCCAAATCAGTCAAGTGGAAATTAGCTTGTGTTTGATGAAGTGCAATAAAAGTATGTAGCCAGTCATACTTACAATTTGAATCCTAGCTTTGTGTTTCTAAGCAGGTTTACTTAATTTTCTGGGCCTTATATTTCTTCTATTAAGTGAGGATAATAATCCTTGGGAGGTAATATAGATAAAAGAGTCTTTGCATACATTTGTTACACTGCCACCATGATAATTTTCCCCCCAACAATTTTATTAGCACATAATTTATATCTCATATAATTGAGTAGTTCAATCATTCAGTCATATCAAGGGGAGTTGTACAATTACCACCACATTTGTCTTAGAGTATTCCCTGCCCCCATGGTGGAATCCTTTTTAAAATGAGTTGTGCAGTCACGACACCATGACAAATAAAGTGTAATAGTTTTTCATAAGTAGTCAGTCATTCTGCCTCTATTCCTTTGCCTCCAATCTGTCCATTGCCTGGGGCATTCTCTAAATGTACAGGGAGTCTCCCTAATGCCAGCTCCTTGGCTTCTCCTTGATTCTAAGGAGTCTTCTTTAGCAGGATGCGTACATTCTCTATTCAGGTTCTGCTATATGTGTTACTATTTATACCTTTCCCTCAAGTCTATTCGACAGCCTATGTCACATCCTTGACTGCCATTTTCCTTCAAGCATGTACCTTCTTCTTGCAGTTCTTTGCCTACTAATCCCCTCCCACCTCACATTTGTCTGTTGTTTTCTTTCTTTTCCGAAACCTATCCCATGTGGGGGAATGGGGTGAGTGTGATGGAGCTAGCTCAGACAATTTCTTCCTCTTC
This sequence comes from Echinops telfairi, assembly GCF_000313985.2. NCBI lineage: Eukaryota > Metazoa > Chordata > Mammalia > Afrosoricida > Tenrecidae > Echinops > Echinops telfairi. Next base: position 6,290,194 of record NW_022103924.1, read on the forward strand.
CCTTGGTGTTGATTTCTGTTCCCTTTCTTCATAATTCCATGCTAAGTAACTTGTTTTAATGATTCAGATGATTGTGCCATTGGCTTTCCTCCAAATTAAATACACTCATATGGTGATAATGGGCGGGCCCCATTTGGTCCAGGCTCTGTTTTGGTGTTTATCACACTGACATATATAGACACATGCACACACTCTAAAAAATTTCTGGAAGGCAACAAAGACTTTGTTCAGATAACAATGTGCTTAACAAAATGTAAACTTCACCAGACGTCTTCCTATATCTTTGTTAATAACAGAAAAATTATTTCATTACTCTTTAGTGAATGCCATGACACAGCCAACGGTAAATTTATAGTATTTTGTTAGAACATTAATAGTACAAGCCAGCTATAGCTGACCTGCTGCTGTATTTAATGATTCAATCTCATTTTCCAACCTAGGTCTGAGAAACATCTTACCTATTACGACAGCAAAGGTGCCAATTGTAAAATTCTTCCATTCAAGAAGTGGTCTGGAAGTGGATATCAGTCTATATAACACATTGGTAAGATTTCCTTCAGACTTTTTCTTTAGGGCAGCTAAGGATGTACAAATGTCTCTTTGAAAATCAGAAGTGGGATGAATCATTCATTTCGTCTTACTCATTACTTCAGTAGTTATTTAGTAGTACTTGCTGTGTCAGGCATGTTCCAAAACTGGCTATTTAACAATTTAATGCTTGCATTCATTCTTTTAGCCCTTTGTTTCTTGGTAATGTTCAGATTAAAAGTATATGAATAGAATGTAAGTCATGAAAGCAGATATTACTTAGGATTCTTGCTTATTATCTAGTAAATTATGGAGCTTATCTTTGGAGAAGAAAAGATGAACTATCTTAATGTCTTCTTGCAGTGAATCACAATGTAAACCATGGATTGTCAGATTGTTCAAGTTTAGGTTTTTTTCTTTGAACTGCTAGTGTAATTTTTCCTTTTTAACAGGCCCTTCACAATACAAGGCTCTTATCCGCTTACTCAGCCATTGACCCCAGAGTGAAATACTTGTGCTATACTATGAAAGTATTTACAAAAGTAAGTCTACTTCCCATTGTGATTTATCAGGGACTTATATTGTACCTACAGACTGTTGAAAATGTGTATTTTTTAAAGAACTGTACGCAAAACCAAACACATTGCTGTCAAGTCAAATTTCACTTTATAGTGAGCCTGTATGCCTCAATAGAACGATCCCATAAGATTTCTAAGACTATAATCTTTGTATGTGTGTGAGGACATCAACGTGTTCTGGCAAGTGAAAATAGTATATATCTACTGCAACATCCTCAACTCTTTTTTATTTTCTAAAACCCTCTCTTCCTTCTTAAATCTTAGCCTTTATACTTAGGGAAGTCTTTCTTGTCCCACCCAAAAGCAAATGGCTACATCTTTTTCTTGCAGAATAGCTAGCTGGTGGAGTTAGACCACCGATACTTAGTTAATAGCCAAGCGCTTCATCACTGGGCCACCAATACTTCTTCAAAGACCCATAGCCATGTCAGTTCTTCCTTTATTTAATAAGCCTGACTCCCACCACTGCCAGTGAGGTGATTCCGACTCAAAGCCATCCTGCAGGACAGAGTTGAACAGCCCCCTAGGGCTTTTGAGACTAAATCTTTATGGAAGCAGACAACCCATCTTTGTCCCTCAGAGCAGCTTGTGTGCTTAAACTGCCCAAACTGTGTTGTTGGCAGCCCCATATTTAACTCACTGGGCCACCATATCTCCTTAAAGCTGACTCAACTAGCTAAAATTTTGTTGTTTTTAAATTTTACATAATAATTTCCTCTTGATGTTTCACTGCTCTGTTGTTATTTGGAGGCTAATATGCTTGATTGATTTTTGTCTTACTGACTTGGTTGGATTTGCTGGCATATTTTAGCATTGGAAGATGTGATTTTTTTTTTTTTAATATTAGCTCCCTAAATAAAATCTATTGTACAGGGCTGTTCCCTTACTCATAGTGATAATAGGATATTTACCTCCTTAGCAGGAAACATTGCTGATGCTTCTCCTTGTCCTGTTTTCCTTCCTTGTAGATGTGTGATATTGGTGATGCATCTAGAGGCAGCTTATCCTCATACGCATACACTCTGATGGTGCTGTATTTTCTCCAGCAGAGAAATCCACCCGTCATTCCAGTCCTTCAAGAGGTATTAGTAAAAAATAGTGTATTTCTCATCTGTAAATTGCTTCAATCTCTGAGCCTCTGTCTGCTCTAAAATCCTGTACTTCTGTAGTTGTTTTTCACTGTTTTCTTACAAGTTTCTGTTTCAATGCATTGTTTACACTAATATTTTGTATATTAATTTCAGATATACAAAGATGAAACAAGACCTGAAATATTTGTTGATGGCTGGAATACTTATTTTTTTGATCAAATCGAAGAGCTGGTATGTTTTGTAATGAATAACCATTTTCTTAAATCTTTGACTAAGAGTTAGCTGCTTGTTAAGTTTATTGTATTATGATAGAAGTTCCCTTTAAAGTCTGAACCTTAATAGTGAGTCAGGAAGATTTCTAGGGATTATAGCCAGAATTTCTTAAATGCCTAACAGTTGCATGTGGTTTGGTAGCTCTGTTAAGAATGATTGGATGTTTGCACCTAGAATTTTGTTTAAAGAGTTTAGAAATATTTTGAGCTATAGAAAGGTAGGGGTCATGTAGATGCTTGGATTTACTTTGTTTCTTCCACTAACAGACTTTGTGATCTAAATCATAGCAATTTAAAACCTGAGATTTCCCTAGTTTCAAGTCATGAAGTAGAGATGAGTGAATTCATATATACCCTGCATTTTTTAAAACATCATTTTATTAGGGGCTCTTACATCTTTTATAACAATCCATACATCAATTGGGGGGGGGTGAGGTTATGTGTCGATCATTGTAGTCGGTTTCCCCTTCCTCCCCTCATCTCCCCACCTTCCTCCTCTTCTCTTGTTATCCCTAATCCCATTTCTGTTCCTGAGGGGCTTATCTGACCTGGATTTTGTGTGTTGTGAGCTCTTATCGGTATCAGTGTACTTGCTCCAGTCTAGCCAGAACTGAAAGGCAGGACTGGGGTCATGATAGTGGGGGAGGGTGAGAAAGCCTTAAGGAACCAGAGGAATATTGTGTGTTTCATCTGTGCTATATTGCACCCTGGTTGACTCATCCCTTCCTTGCAACCCTAATGTGAAGGGATGTCCCATTGTCTACAGATGGGTTTTAGGTCTCTGCTATGACCCCCTTTGTTCTCAACAATATGTTTTGTTTGTTTGTTTGTTTTGCATAACTGTATTTTAAAATAAAACCCTTTTTGCCCCCTAAGTTTTCTAATTATATATTTTATGCACTTAAACTCTTAGTTAGAAATAAAGTTTAATTTATTCCCTAAGATAAATATTAAGTATAGAGCATGATGTCTCTTGTTTTGTTTTATTTCTAGCACACCTATTGGCCAGAATGTGGAAAAAATACAGAATCTGTTGGGCAGCTATGGTTAGGACTTCTTCGTTTCTACACAGAGGAATTTGATTTTAAAGAATATGTAATTTGCGTCAGGAGAAAAAGTCTGCTTACAACTTTTAAGAAACAATGGACCTCGAAATACATTGTTATTGAAGGTACAAATCAAATCCATGTAAAGCATGCCGCAGACATGCAGATTTCCCCGTGAAGGCACTGCTCTTCGACCATAGCAGAGCTCCGGTGGTCTTACCTCTTGCCAGCCTAAGGAATATCTTCAGTGACTGGTGCCCTCAGGTGGGCCTCTCACAAGTCAGAAAATCTGTTCACCAGGACAAATCTTGGTGAACTATGACCAATCCTGATGAACACATACTGGAGAATAAGGTAGTAGTGGAGAGAAGGCAGCTTCAAGCCAGGAGGATTTTCACTTTAAAGTGAAAATTTAAAGGCCTCAATATTGCCACAATTTATATATAACTACAAGTAGTTATATATAAATTGTGGCAATATTGAGGCCTTTTCTTTTTCTACCTGAATACTGGGTTACTCTGAGACATTAATGTTTATGGTTGATAGCTAATTGCCAATTTTTGGTGTTTTAATTGGAAAAGAAGAAAATGGAGCCAAAATACCTTTAAGTGATCTGAGAAATGGCTTAAGAAATATTTTGTTAAATTTAATAGTATTTTTTAAATATACTCAGATTGCCTGAATAATATGTGTTTCTCTGTCCTATGCTTTGTCGTTTCTTCTACCTATCGGCAATGTGAAAATATATGGCACATTAAGTTTCTAGAATCTCCACCATAAAAAACACAGAGCTTAGTTATATTTCTTATGGTCTGACCAGATGGTAATGTTTTCAGTTTTAATTTTTGAAGCCTTATCTTTTGCTTTGAATGTTTACATTCCTTTCAGAGTAGCCCTTAATAATACACTAACCAAGAAAAACAGCCTTACCATTTAGGATAAAAATCAGAATAATTTCAGTAGTAATGTTAGTATTTTAGTTCATCAATCTATTAATGAACACACTGTGGTATCTGTACTACATAAATACCTTCGTACATAGTGGCCATGCAGTCCCTGAGTGGTGCAGTGGTTATGCGTTGGCCTGTAAGTTTGGTTGTTAGATGGTTGTTGAGGGTTTTTTTTTTTTTAGCTATCTTACGGAATCTGAACTCATTTCAACGTAGTCAACAGGCCTGTACCAGAGTGGTAGCACTTATTAGAGCAGTCAACCAGAAGAGATCAAAGGGGCAGCCTTTGTCCAGCAACATGAGAAGGCAGAAGAGAGAGGAAAAAAAGGAAGAGAAATGGGGCTGCTATCAAAGTCACCAAACACAATGTGTATGATAAGCCAATTTGCTCCATGAACTTTCTGTCAAATTACAATTTTTTTAAAGAAATGTTTATTTAGACAGCCACATAAGTTCGAATTTGTTATATATATATATACATGTAAATAAATAGGACAGCCATTTCTTTCACTACTTACAAGCAAATGATTTGGGATTTTCTCGTCATATATATTTCATTTACTGTATATACTCGTGTATAAACCGAGTTTTTCAGCACAATTTTTATGCAGTTTTTGTGGTAAAATTAGGTGCCTCGGCTGAGTAGGGTCAACTTACACTCGAGTATATACAGTAACTAAATGAATAGTGGCATTTCCTATTTTAATATCTCACTTGATATCATGATTTTCTTTACTTAGATCCTTTTGATTTGAATCATAATCTCGGAGCTGGATTATCAAGGAAAAGTAGGTAACTTTATAAATTTTAATGAGATCTTCTCTTTTCCTTTTAAGCCACCTTTTGACCTTTTACTGCTTTCTCCTAGTGACAAATTTTATAATGAAAGCTTTTATCAATGGAAGAAGAGTATTTGGTAGTCCAGTCAAAGGATTTCCGAAGGACTATCCCTCCAAAATGGTAAGTGTGTGCAATGAAAATCTTTTTACAGATACAAAACAGTTCTGAAGCAACATTGTGAAACACCTGGTTTGTGTGCATTGCTGATCTGGAAGCCTCGTGGTGCTTGTAGCCACAATTACTCTAGAAACAAGGATTCCTAAAGGTTGCTTTTTCTCATATCCCTCTTTTGGGACTATCTAGGAGGAAAACAGCAGAGCCCTTATGGCATAGTGGTTACACATTGGGCTGTGATCCCTAAGATCAGCAGTTCCAAACACCAGCTACTGCAGGAGAAAGGTGGATTCCACTGCTACCATTAACCGTTACAGTCTCAGAAACATAGAGGGGTAATTCGAACCTGTCATATGGGGTCACTATGAGTCAGCATCGACTCCACGGCGGGGAGTTGTTGAGAACAGAGAGAAGTAGCCTGTTTGGTATCTTCATAGTTCTTGTGTTTTGATTTTAACACTGATTATCACATATTCATATGTGTTCTTCTAGGAGTATTTTTTTGATCCAGATGTCCTAACGGAAGGAGAGCTGGCACCAAATGATAGATGTTGCAGAATTTGTGGGAAAATAGGACACTTTATGAAGGACTGTCCTTTGAGGAGAAAGTAAGTTAATGCGGAAAATGGGTAGTTTTTTTTATTTTCTAATTTTATTTAAAATCTAGCCGTTTTTTGGATGATTATTTTAGTGAAAATGAAGTGGTCAGAATTTACACACACACACACACACACATATATTATTGAGTACTCTTACAGCTCTTACCACAATCCATACATACATCCATTGTATCAAGCATATTTGTACATATGTTGCCATCATCATTTTCCATACATTTTCTTTCTATTTGAACTCTTGATATCAACTCCTCATTTTCCCCCCTCCCCTTCCCTCCCTCATGAACGCGTGATAATTTATAAAATTTTTTTCCCATGTCTTATTCCGACCTCTGTCTCCCTTCACCCACTTTTCTCTTGCGCATCCCCCTGGGAAGGGATTATTTGTAGATCATAGTGATTGATTTCCTCTTTCTCCCCCCACCTTACCCTCCTAGTATCTCTATTGTCATTATTGGTCCTGAGGGGTTTATTTGTCCTGGATTCCCTGTGTTGTGAGTTCTTATCTGTACCAGTTTACATGCTCTGGCCTAGCCGGATTTTAAGGTAAAATTGGGATCATGATAGTGGGGGTGGGGGTGGGGGGAAGCCTTAAAGAACTAGAGGGGAGTTGTATGTTTCATCGTTGCTACCCTGCACCCTGACTAGCTTGTTTGCTCACCGCGACCCTTCTGTAAGGGGGTGTCCAGTTGTCTACAGATGGGCTTTTCTACAGTCTCTACTCTGCACTTCCATTTTTAAGGGCAGGTGACTAGGTTTGATTCGGGTATATAGGTTCTCCTTCCTTAATTTTGACCATGGCTCAAATCATGAGCCTTCCAACAGGAATGGAAGGGAAAAGAAGAGAGATTAAAATACTGTCAGAAATTAAAAGTTCAGAATCATTTCAGTAAGTGAAAACAAAATGTGTTTAAATGGCAGTTACATTTCTATGTGGAAGTTGTACAATGTTAGGATTCTTACCAATAATTTACTAGCATATAGGACTCTGTACTCCTTATATACCCTTGCACCACTAAATGTAATGGAGTCCCTGGGTGGTACAAATGGCTAACATTTCAACTGTGCACCAAAAGGAAAAAAAAACTTGTGTTCTACTTCTGAGAACTCAGCCGTTGAACATCCTAGATGGATTATGGACAACCAAATGCCTCATGGGATTTGATTTCTTGATTTGGAAGTGTAGGGCCTTAGTTTTCATGGGACATCCCAGCTAATTGGCTTAATAAAATGTTTTTAGTGCTTCTAATCTACCTTCTAATTTGTTAGGTAGTGCGTAGAGTTTTAAAAGCTTGAAAGGAGCCATCCAAGGCACAATAATTGGTCTGTACTTGCCTGGAGCAACAGAGGGAGGAGGCCAGTCAGAAATAGGAGGAAGGTACATAATGTGTGGCTGGTTGCCTCTATGAACAACTGCCTCCCCTGCCATGAGACCAGAAGAACTGGACAGTGCCTAACAAACACTACTGAGTATTTTGATCAAAGATTCTATAACAGAATCATGAGCAAAGGGGAGAAATGCAGAACAGATTTTCAAATTCAAATGGAATCCCTATGTTTTGTAGACATGGAGACTGGGTAAACCCCTGAAACGATTGTCATAAGATTATCTTGAACCCAAAATATCCCCTGAAGTGGTCTTAGCCAGTAGTAAAGAATGTCTGTCCTATTGTACCTCTACTCAAGTACTCCCTCAACACAAGAACACTTTGTTATAATAATCCAGCACTTTGAGGTGCTCACCTTCCCTACAGGATCGCTGAAGACAAAGCAGGTGCATAAGCAAATGTGAAGAAAATTGGTGGTACCC
>NW_022103924.1:6299196-6304470 GCF_000313985.2 Echinops telfairi
TGTGGGATTTATTGTTGTTTGGGCTGGTGGTGGTGATAGATATTTCAGTCTACAGTAGTATTTTATTGAAAAGCATGTTCAAAATATGTCATCATCTGGAATTTGACAAGCTCTTTTTTCAAAACTTTTTTTTTGTTTATTCAAGTCATAGTCCCTGACCACAGAAGGCAAGGAAGAAATGGTGTTAAAAGCATAAATCTGCTTATAGCCACTGCTACTTTATGGAACTTAAAATTTCATATCTCAAATCCCAATGCCTTATAAAAAATGCTAACACTGACAAAACTACTCAAGAAATCAACACATCGATGTATGGAATGCTCTACGAGCTGTAAGAGCCACTAATAAAATGGTTTTAAAAAATAAAAAGAAACCAACACAAGCTGGGGTAATTTTGAGGTTAGGGTCAGCATCAACCTAAGTATTTAACCAAGGAGTTCCACAAATTGGAAAATGGGTTTTGTAACACAAGAAGAGTTAAGTGAATTTAAAAAAACAAAACAGGCCATCTGTAAGCTCTTGGGTATGCATCTTCTGAGCTGAGATGATGACTTCCATGTCTTGGATTCTTGTTTTCCCTCTGATACCTTCCATGTGTGCTCGTCCCCTGGAGCTGGAGGTGTCTTGAGATCTTGTTAGGCTTCTCTTTAGACTTTTGTAACAAATACTATGTCTTCTCTCAGAGTGAGACGACGGCGAGATCAGGAAGACACCCTCAACCAAAGATACCCTGAGAGCAAAGAGAAAAGAAGCAAAGAGGACAAAGACATTCAAAACAAGTACACAGAAAGGGAAGTGTCGGCAAAAGAAGACAAGCCCGTGCAGTGCATACCTCAGAAAGCCAAGCCAGTCAGGACCACTGTGGACATGGGGAGAGAGAAGCTTCTCAGACCTCCAGTAGAGAAGTGGAAGAGACAGGATGACAGAGACTTAAGAGAAAAGCGTTGCTTTATTTGTGGAAGAGAGGGGCACATTAAAAAAGAGTGCCCACAGCTTAAAGGCTCCTCAGGTATGGACACCCACCACACCTTGCTGTTTGCACTCCCATCTTAAGGGCAATCTTCTTTTTAGAGTTTTTTTCTGTATGTTTTGTTGATGATTATATATGAGGGCTTCACAAAGTTGATAAAAAAAATGGAAGTGAAAGCTAATGGAGTTTTTCCATGAACTTTTTGAAGACCCTTGTGCTTTTGTACTTTTATTTTTATGGTAATTTTGTTTTTAAGAAAATGTCCCTTGTTATTTCTGAGTCTCTGTATGTATTAAATACATACCTTTACTTTTGCTTAGAAGCCAATGAAAGTCATTTGGCTGACTTTTTAAGATTGTTCTGAAATGACAAGTTCCCTAGTGAAGACAAACTAGAGCTCTCCTGGGCCGTAGATAAGAGGCGGGATGAGGTGACCTTAGGGCCCCATACCTGGTATGCAGATAAGCAGATTGGCTGTTCTAGTACATATTTCACAAGCATAGCAAAGGGAGCAGATGGAAATTGTTGACCACCCCAATGCAGGGGACCCCATATGTGTCCGAGTGGAATGTGCCTCATAAAGTTTTTAAACAGGCTTTCCTTTAGAGGTGCCTCAGTGGGCTTGAACTATTAACTTTTCATTTAGCTGAGCACATTTGCATTGTTCCACCCTGGAAATATACTATTAATAGTGATCTTATCTCCAGGAGGATATATGGAGGATTTTAATAGGTTTCTTCAGGGAACATAACTTTTCTTATGATGAGGGAAAATTGAATCAGTAAATAGTTCAAAATCATTCACGAATCTTGACTTTGAATTGTTGAACATGAGTTGGCCATTTCTGTTGAATGGATGAGTGTACATTATGGTCATCTTTTAAACAAAGTATCAAAAGTAATGGGCCTGGTAGGTGTTTAATAAATATAATTTATAAAGCAATTTACACGCACTCTTCTCAGAACAGACCTATTCAAGTAGATGAAATTTCATAAGCATAGAAAAGAATCCTTAGGAAGTCATTTTCTTTGATTCTTCAGAGTAACCCAGAACTGAAATAGTAACCGTATTGCCATCTTCACTTTCAAATGTTTGTGGAACTTTTTTTTTTTTTTAAGTCAGTGCTGTTTAACAATTTCTTTTAAAAGCCGCAGTGTGTATTACTTCTAAGGAACTCAGGTAAATTGCCCTTACATGGGTCATATACCAACATAAATTCTTTTCTCTTATGATTACTAAAGGAGATTTTACTTCAAAGAAGTTAAAATAAAAGCAGTAGTTAATGTTCAGTGAGCATTTACAATGGTCAAGGACTCTTGTAAGCACTTTTACATGAATGATCTCACTTAATTTTCACAGCATTCATATCGTCCTATAAAGCATAGCATTAATATTAATAGCCCTATTTTAAAGATGAGGAAACTGCATATAGATAAGATTTAATATCCTTCCATCACAATTCTTTTTCATAGGCTACCCTTCATCAGAGCTCAAGGCCGCACTGCGAGTAGCAAAAAGCAAGCTGGTGTTGTCTTGCTTTGAGAGGAGGACACAACAGTTAGAGAAGGCCCTGGGCACTCCCCAGCTTGGATTATTGTTTTTCTTGCTATCTGGGAGCAAATGTGAAGTTATTTATGAGTAGAATTCCTCAAACTAGTTAAGACAGTGGTGGTAAGAGGCTCAGGGCCAATAGCACAGCAGTATGGCGGAGGTGTCCTACAGACTCACAGACCTGAAGAAAAGTGGTCACCTGGGGTCTTGGTTTCCTCAGAATGCACTGTTTACGCAGGAAGTCGTTATCAAACCTCTAAAGCAGAAGAAGGGATCAGGAGGACTCATGTCACAGTGAATTTCCTTCAGTAGTGATTTAGTAGAAACTATCAGCTTCTTCCTTCAAAATGCTGCTGCTCCTTGTTCCTTCAAATGAACTGTTTTGTTCACAAAATACCTCTACTGAGTGGAGCTTCTGCCATAGGAATATGTGAGAGTTTGAAATCAGGGCTATTGCTTCCAAATTAAGAACAAAAAAGTGCAAATTTCTCTCTTTAGGTTTGTCTAAATCAGGTTGTGTATTTGGACTCCCTTCTTCACCTAGCGCTTTGAGACCAGCTGGCACCTTTTCTCAGGTAAAATGAGCTCTAAACACAGAAGGAAGCCTTTCTGTCACTTGCTTCCTTCGGAAACCCTTGCTGAGTGCTGGTGGTTCTGGGCCAGGTCCTCCATTAGGTGCAGGGGCAGCTTCAGGCCCGACTCCTTCCAGCTGGCCCTCACTGCTCCTACGCACTGCTCCCTGGATGCTGTGTGGCGAGGCTTAGTGCGCACTGGGCAGCAGGGTAGCTCTCCATGTACCTTGGCATCTGTCTGAGTCTTGCTTATAATTTGCTTGCAGAATTTTGCCACTCAGTGAGATCACTAACTTCAGCTGTCCTTGGATATGGCTACTATTTTAAGGCTGTTTCAGATGCTATACTTTTCGATTTTGTAAACTAGTCTATTTCATTTTTTAGGCAGTGCTTTTACAGGAAGAAAAAAAGAAACCCAAAACAGCAATATTTTTGAGTCCCCAGTCAGGTATGTGGGCTTTAAACGCAAATGTGTTGTTATCATTGCTGCATCGTTCACCACATGCCTTTGACACACTTCCTCAGTAATTGGGCATCGGAATCACTTGAGAAGCTTTTAAAACGTGTTCCCACATTCATTATATAAATCTGATTCATCAGTAGTTAAATGTGGATGAGGCTGAGTTTTTTTTAATGCTTCAAATGATTCGTATTCTCTCCTGAGTAAGAGTCATAGTCATTAGAGATTTGTTTCTCAACCATGCTTTTTGTTCCTGCTTTGAAATTGCTGCCATCTCCCCAGCAAGGTATTCTCCTCAGGGAGATGATTTGCCATTCACCAAAGTAAAGAAAAGAAGTAATTATTAGCCTGAACTCTTCTGTTTCTTTCTCTGCCACTTCGTTCATTCATTCAACAGGTATTTATTAAGCCTTCCTTGCTACGTGCTAGCCACCAGTCTTAGATACTGGGGATATTGCTGTGAACAAGCAAAGTTTCTTTTCTTGTTTACTCTGCATCCTAGTCAGAAGAGATAGACAATAAAGATACATGAATGTGTCGTGTGGCTCTAGGTGCTCTACAGAAATATCAAGCAGGAAGAGAATGTTGGATGGAATGCAGCCTTTGATCAAGTAACATTTAAGCATTGACTGGAACAGAATGACAAAACATGTCAACTGGGAAATGGAGTTGGGCTACTGTACACAGAGCTAATAACAGTGTTTGTTGTGTCCTTCCCCCCCAAACACACACACACACACACACACACACCCCACTTGAGACCAGTGTAACCAGACTGGCTTGAACAAAGGGGGGATAAAAGGTGACATGGTTGGACCTGAATCATGATGCACCTTGTAGCAGTGGTAAGGAATGAATTCTTTAGGTGAGATGGGAAGCTACTTGGAGGATTCTGATTATGGCTACCAATGGATGTGAGAGTGGACACTCCAAAGCCAACTGCATGTAGTGAAAGTGGTGAAGGAAGCAACGAGTAGACTATCCTGAAGGGTCAACAAAATTTGTTGGATGGCTGGGAAGGCATGAGAGAGAGAGAGAGAAGTGAGTTCAAGATAGTTCAATGATTGGTGTCCCGAGAAGTACGGAGATCAAAGTAACTGAGCTGGGAGAAGAGTTAGGAGGAACAGCGTGGGGGGTAATATAAAGTTCTGTTTCAGACACAGTGTTTAGGACACCTGGTAGACACCCAGGTAGAGATGATGAGTAACCAGTTGAATATATAAGCCTAGTGTATATTAAAGAATCGCCACCTTCACCCAGCGGTGTACATGTGACTGTTACCAATGTATGGAGTGTATTCAAAGCTTTGCATAAGGATGAGATCAGTTGGCCTTAAGTGCAGACAGGAAAGAAACATTTAGAGAGTGGTTGGGGGAATGAAGGAAGGAAACAGAAAAAAGGATTTGTGAGGTAGAAGAATCCAGAATAGGATCATGGAATCCAAATGAAGAAGAAAAAGCTTCAAAGAACAGGGATGTAGTTTGCGTGGATTGTTGCCCTTAGGTTACGAGAGATTAAACATTGGATTGGGCAACCTAGAAGTCACTGGAGACTTTGAAAAGAGCCGTCTCCTTGGAGTAGAGGAGAGAAACCCCTGATAGCCATGAGTTCAAGAAATAAAAGGAGAGGAAGTATGGACCACTTCATTTTTAGGTGCAGTGCTAGAGCCTAGAGGAAGAACCATTGGGACTGAACTGATGTCCTGAAGGCTTTCTTAGGGT
>NW_022103924.1:6305093-6306378 GCF_000313985.2 Echinops telfairi
TCTTGGGTTCCCGGAATCAGCTCATTTTCCCTTTTTTCCCCTCCCCCTCCCTTCCGGCTCCCCTCTCCCCCATGCACCCTTGATAATTTATAAATTATTATTGTATCTTATAGTATCTACTCATCCTAGGTGATCTTTTGCCATCTCTTTTTATTCATTGTCAGTTATTGATTCAAAGCAGTTCCCCACATCCCAGAGTAGAACTCTATTCCTTACTTTCATTTAGCCAAATCTGTATGTTCATAGGTCTCGGGTACCTCAACAGGGAAAGCTAAAACAGCACAAATTCCCAGCTAGATCTGTTTGGATTTCTCTATTTTTAATATTGTAAAAGGAGAAAAGCAAGTGAATTTCAGTGTCTTGTCAGTAATGAGATGGGTTCTCAAGTACAAAAAACGATCTAATGAGAACTAGGCATTTGTTTTGATGGTATGTGTATTTTATAGTTGGTACTTTGTTGTTATGATTGAAGAAAACGTTTGAATCTGCCTACAACCAAAATGTAAATAAATAAGGGTTGATGTTGGCTTTCAGAAGAATGAGAGGAGATTATTCAGAAAGAAAAAGACTAAACTCTTCTAAGAACTATCACCCTTTTCCAAAAGTGAGTGATTACAGGAGCAGCAAGGAAGGAAGCAGACGCCTCTGTGAGAACATGTGACTGTAGCTATTTCCTACAGAGGCTTTACCATTGTTTGCAGTGGAAAATGATGACCAATTTAAAAAGCTGTGCTGGGGGAAATCATATCAAATAGAAGAGAAAGTAGAATGTCATGAGTTGATTGCTAATGAGAGCAACTGTAACAGTTTATATGGGAAAAACATCTCATCTTCATTGAAATGTTCCATTGCCAAGGAAAGGAAGCAAGATAGGATGTGTGCTTCAGAGAATAAGCTCTGAAGGCCGATTGCCCAGGTGTGACTAGATTTGTGATCCTTATTCGTATCCTCCACATGCCTTAGCTTCCTCATATGTAGAAAGGGGATAATACTAATAATACCTAACATTTGGTTATTGAGAAATCCACGTAAAAGCATTTAACATTGTCTATGCATGTAGTGAGAACAGAGAAAAGGTGGTGGGAGGGACGGTGTTAGACATACTCCTGGACATGTCATTACTGGTTGTTGTCAAGTCAGGTTTACTCATAGCCACCCTATAGGACAGAGTGGAACACCAACCCACTCATACACACACACACACACACACACACACACACACACACACACACACACAATAAGAAAGCATCTGTGGGTGCTTATAATCTACCCTTCCCAAATAATT
>NW_022103924.1:6309143-6338191 GCF_000313985.2 Echinops telfairi
ACTCTGATATAATATTACCATAGATGGCTAGGTGTCTTCCTGGCTCTTACCACTCATTTTTTAGATGTTTTGCTTTGAAAAGTATTGTGGTGCTTTTGTTTGGCACAGTGGTTGTCTTTGTTTACTTAATACATTTGTTTTAGAAAATTTAGAAAGTACAAGTAAAATGAATAAAAATCAAAGCCACCATCCATCAACTCCTCCATTCTAGTATTAACCACTGTTGAGGTTTTGGAGATAATTCTTCCTTTTTACATGAATGTAATAATCATCATTAATATTTATTGGGTAATCTATGCCAGCTACTGTTCCAGTTGCTGTACGTGTATTAATTCATTTAATCTTCACAGTATCTCCAAATGAGGCACCAAATATTAGTGGAGTATTTTTGTTCTTAATTATTGGTTTCTATTCTTGTTTTATAACTCACTCTGTAATATTATTCTATGCTTTTCTACTATTTTATTATCTTTCCATTTGAAAATATAGAAAGGTACAATAATATGGTCCTTTAATATGAGGGTGGGCCAAGAAGTATTGCTATAAAATCATAGAAACGTTCATTAAATAGAAATACCAAAATATGAAGCTATTTGACATATCATCCATGTACATGTGTACACTTTGGAAGGTAGTATTTATATCTCTCTCACCCTTCCTCCAATGAATTCTGCTTCCTTTCACTTAAAAGGCAGTGTTCACATCCGTGAAGGACCCAAATCATGTTTCTTTGAAATGCTTCAAAAGTTGCATTTGGGGAACAAAAAGAAATCTGAAGGGGCAAGTTCAGGAGTATAGGGTGGGTGCGGTAAGGTTTCTTAATGAAATTCTCATGGGAAATCCCATGGCGTCCTCAAACACTGAACAGGCAGATAGATTGTGATAGAAATGTTTTCAATGCAATTTCCCTGGCCTTTTACTCACCAATGCAGTTTCCCAATGTTAAAAAACAAACTCCTTCCTAATAAACTCCTATGATTACTCAGTGTCCTTTGAGAAATTGTGTCAGGATCGCCCTGTTGGGTTTCAAAAAATAGTTGTCATAGACTTCTGAACTGACATCTTTGTATTGAATTTAACTGGCCCAGCAGATCCCTTCAGAAGACACTTTTGATTGGACCTGTTTTCTGAGGGCACCCAAAGGAGACAGAGTCAAATACATTACTGAGAGAACTTGTCTTCAGCCACCATCTGATTACAGAGACCTGTTTGAACATGGGAATAAACCCATGCACGTATGAACTGAAACTTAACAGCAATACTTTTTGACTAACTTAGTAATTGTTAACTAACTAACTTAGCAAACTGTTAAGTAACTAACTAACTTAGCAAAACTGTTGGACATTTCCAGTTGCATTTTTAAATTGTTGTTAGTAAGATTTATATGAATATTCCTTTAGCAAAGTTTCTAATCTCCCTGCCCTGAATCATCTTTCTCTAACAATTTAACATTCCAAAATTGATAACTTGTTTACATTTCTTTGGTTACCCATTGATAGTGAACATTTTCCTGTATACACAGACATGCCATTTTCCTTTCTCTATGTCTACTCCTTTACCCAACTATCCATTTTTCTCTGCTTCATTGATTGTGAAGTTTCACATACTGAGCATCCTGAACAAATAAAGCACATTCTGACATACGTAGGAAACTTCCTCACCCCAAGATTCACTATTTCTTGTACTTGCATTTAAATTAGTCATTTTGGGTGGGGGTGGTGGTGGTGTAATTGCTTAGGCAGGGAAGGTAGGGTTTGAGTAAGGAAACTTCACCACCACCTCCAAATTAGTTATTTGACATAATGTCGGTTATTGAATAATTCATTATTTGAATTGACATTCTATGATGCTCACCTTCCCGACACAACCGCTGAAGACAAAGCGGGTGAATAAGCAAATGTGGTGAAGAAAGCTGATGGTGTCCGGCTATCAAAAGATATAGGGTCTGGGGTCTTAAAGGCTTGAGGGTAAACAAGCAGCCATCTAGCTCAGAAGCAACAAAGCCCACATGGAAGAAGCACCCCAGCCTATGCAACCACGAGGGGTCGAAGGGATCAGGTATAAGGCATCATCAGAACCAAAAATCTTACCATAGTGAATGATGGGGGTAGTGCGGAGTGGAGATCCCAAGCACTTTAGTAGGCCACTGGAGATCCCCTTGCAGAGGGGACTCAGGGAGGAGATGAGCCAGTCAGGGTGCGATGTAACAACGATGAGACATACAACTTTCCTCTAGTTCCTAAATGTTTCCTCCCCGCTCCCACTACCATGACTCGAAGTCGACCTTGCAAGTCTGGCTAGACCAGAGGATGTACACTGGTACAGATAGGAACTGAAAATACAGGGAATCCAGGGCGGATGAGCCCTACAGGACCAGTGGTGTGAGTGGCGAAACAGGGAGGGTAAAGGGAGAATGGGTAGGAAAGAGGGAACCGATTACAAGGAACTATATGTGACCTCCTTCCTGGGGGACAGACAACCAAAAAGTGGGTGAAGGGAGACGGACAGTGCAAGATATGACAAAATACCAATTTATAAACTATCAAGGGCTCATGAGGGAGGGGGGTGCGGGGAGGGGAAAAATGAGGACCTAATGCCGGGGGTTTAAGTGGAGAGAAAATGTTTTCAGAATGATGTACAAATGCGCTTTACGCAATTGATGTGTGTATGGATTGCAATAACAGTTGTATGAGCCCCTAATAAAATGTTTTTTTTTTAAAAAGACACATTTAAAAGAAAATTTCAATGCCTTTGGATACACTTCTTTAATAAAGTGAATTTAGAAACTAAAAAAAAATAATAATTCATTATTTTTACTTCCATTCATTGCCTTGAAATGGCATCTTTATAATAAAGAGGGGCTTCAGAAAGTTAATGGGCAGAAAAATAGAAGGGTAAAGGAATTCTTTGGAAAACCGCTATATATTCCGTTTTCTTAAAATCACTTCAGAATTTCTCAACTCCCTTATACTTTCATTGATCTTTTCAGAGCCAAGATTTGTTCATTGTTCTCTAGTATGTCTCTATTTGTCAACTCTCATTCATGTCCTTCACTTGTGAATGTAATAAATTTCCTTTTTCCCCCTTATAATGAGTAACCACCCACCATATCTGCAGAGTAATGATGCTACAAAATGTTTCCAGCTAAGTACTTTTTTTGCAGTTCTCTTTTGTTGCCAGTGAGATACTGATCGATGCAAAGCAGAACTTGAAAAATCGGGTTTACCAGCCCACAGCACACCATGGAAGTCGATGTGGCTAGGTGTCATCTTGTTGGCTCCAACTTGTAGCAAGCTTATTTTCAACAGCACAGAATGCTGCGCAGTCCTGCGCCATCCTGACAGCCATTGCTGTGGTGGAGCACATTGCTGCAGCCACACTGTCAATCCTAACATGGCAAGGGTGAACACAGAGCTGTAATGATGGATTTATAACCAATGTAGCAACTGGTCTACACTGACAAAGAATTTTGACCAAGCGTGTTCACTTTCCTATCGAGACTAATATTTGACAAATGACCAACCGTGTAACAATGTTTCCATGAATAATTAACAATAAGAATAAATTGCATAGCTATCTAGATAAAGCCAGGCTTATTTTATTTATTTTCGGTGTTTTGTTTTGTTTTCTCCCCTCCTCTAGGTAGCCTTTCCAGTAAATATATGACTCAGGGAAAAGCCTCCCCGAAGAGGACCCAGCAGGAATCATGAGGGACCGAAAATGAAGCACTCTGGCTGTTCAGGCATCTGTATTCCCTCTGAGAATTAGGATCACTTCACAGGACACAGCAACATAGATCAGACTTCAGTTTAACATGGAAGGGAAATGTCAGAACTTTTTTAATTTAATGAAATTTTTAATGAGGAAAAAAAAATTTTAATAGGACCTTATCTATCACAGATACCCATAGATTTCAAGATTTTAATAGAAAGCCATGACATATGTATTTAAGCCAGGTTTTTTTAAGAAAAAACTAAGATGTAACTACGCCGGTATTCAGTGAATACAGTTGGATGGTTTTTAATTCCTTCAGAGTACACTAAAATGTGTGCTGATGAACCCCAGTACATTAACCTCCCTCCCCCATAGATCCCTTGTGTGTTTAGAAGAGGGGAAATTATATTTATTGTCTGCAGATCCCTTATGTGGACACGTATCAAATACGTGTGAACTGCTACAACTATATTTACAAAAAACTTAATGCTATTTGTAGAAAAAGTGAAAACATGGACTTGAGTACATATCTATGTGAGCCTTCAATGGATGAGGGTTTTTGATTTTTTTTCCCCTCTAATTTTGTCAGTTGAACATAGCTACTATGCTCATAAAAAAAAATGAAATGAGGACAGGTGGTCCTGCTTGCCACTAAAAAAACTTCTTTTCTTAAGAGAAAAATGACAAAATAAAAGTGCTTTTTATTTTTTATGAATTCACAAATTAGGGTAGAGAACTTTTCAAATCCCAGAAGATTACAGAGGACTCTGCCCATCTCAAGTTTGGTTGGAGTCATTTTGGGGTGGCTGGAGCCCTCCAGGAACTGTTGCTGTAATTTCACAGCTCCCTTCTGAAGTCGTATGTGGTCAGAACTCTGCCTCGGTTTATTTATCATTTTGAAATAAAATCAAATTTTCAGCCTGTAATTCTTCCACATTCTTTTCTAGTGAGAGTCCAAAACCCCCTGGGTAAGGACAGGACAGGTCTGCCCCCCTTTAATGACAGTGCACACACACAGTCCCCGTGACTTGTGCTCTGAGTTCCCACGCATTGGCAGGGGACAGCCATAGTGCACAGCCATGTGGGCCGGGAAAGGATGGGAGGGCTGCCAAGGGGCAAGCCAGGTGAGAACTCTTAGATATGAAGACTCAAAGTATAGACCAATCTGAAACAAGGGACATCCCAGCGAAAGAAGAAGAATATCAGATGTTAAAGCATTTGAATTAATAAGTAATGGGAAGACGGGATTTTTTCCCTTACTCACTTTGAACACAAACACAGGAATCACAAGTTAGTTGTGCAACCTGGACTGAAACCTGGCTCTGCCAGATTTTACTCTTGGGATTTCTTCATGAGCGTCACCTTGACGGAGCAGACACTTAATGTCACACTCGTTTTGAAAAGTTTAATAATGCTGTTTTGTTTTCTGCTATCTGAGACCAGCTTAATTTGTGTTCCCTTATAGGTCAATTTTCTGCCTAGATGCTTCTATGTTTTGTATCTGTCTTTCTAAGGGGAGAAATTGCACCTCTCAAGTTATATCTCCTCTGTCACTTTGTCTGAAACAAAAGAGATCCAATGTGTTTTCCTGCATATTTCCATCCCCTTGTCTTTTCTCATGATTTCTCCCATTATCATCTTTTCTTATTGCTAGAAAAACTTCTCAAATTTGGTCTTCACTAGCTCGATTGTTGTGTGTCATTCTGGTCTTCTCTTTCCAATGGGAATGTTTTGCACTTGTAATTTTCCTTTTCCTGCCACAGTCTCCTTATTTGTATATCCGCTTCCTTTTAATAGAAACTGTTTCCGTGTGTCCTTTTGACGATATTAAATTTTAATCTTCTTGATAGTAGATTTTTTTTTTCAAGATGAGCTTCTGAACCTTCAAAATCGGATTTCCTTACTCCCTTTCTGCCTAATATATTGGGAGTTTTTGTTGGATTTTCAGTTCCCTCACATTGGATCCAACAGGAAACGACTTGAGTTTTCCGGTGAACAGCATCAATGCGCTTCCTTGGATGCTAGCTCCCTTCATTTGGTACAGATCAAAGCCCCATCGCAGCACTTAGCCAACGCCTGCTCTACACTTTGTCCAATTTCTAGGACTTTGCTATCTTGTACATACAGCTGGTGTCTCTGAAACTCGGTGACCCCACCAAGGTCCTTCCCCTTTCAGGCGCAAGCTACTGCTTATCTAGTGGCCACATTCTACACTTTCTTAGTCCCTTGCTTAGTGTGTACAGTACAAGCAAGATGCAGATTTAATTTTTATAAATTTGCTTTTTTAAATTTTGAAATGTGTTCCACCGGTAACTTTAAAGAAAGTTGAAAAGAAAGCATTAATACTGCAAAAAAAGGGGGGGCCTCAGTATCTTCCTTTGAGAGGAGTTCTGTTTGGGTGGCGGCAGTCAAGAACTTTAGCACACTTTCACTGAGTGACATTTTAGACTTACTTAGGCTTCTGGCTGTTGATTTTCAAGCTCTGCTTGTGGCAAGCATGTTCTTGACAGTTCAGTTTCTTGTCTGTACATAGTGATCACACCACTGCTTCCACCGAGTCATGAGAATCATGGGAGGTATTATTAGGAAAACAATTGTATTTATTCTGTTGTTGAGGGAGAATACCGCAAAGCATACACCACTTGAAGTTTCTACATGTGCAGTTCAGTGACCTGATTACATTCATTAGGTGCACAACCCTCACCTCTGGGGTTTTCTCCCCCATTAACAGACTCATGGCCCCCCAGGTTCCTATCCAGGCTTTGGCCTTGCTGTCTCAAGTTGATTTTACATAGATCTTAAAAGGCATGCACTTTCTACTAGTTAAAATGATTTTAAGATTTAAGGGGATATGTTGGGTTTAATGTTTACAGATTACTGCAGGGCAGTAGTTTCAGGAATCTATCCAATCTTCATGGATCTAAAAAGTTAGAACACATTTTTTAAAATATTTGGAACTGAAACTAAATCCTGAAGCAGAGTGTTGAACATTTCCTGTGCTAACTTTTTAACCACATTAATGGGAATCTAAAAGTTGTTACAGCCTACAAACTTCAAGGACAACTCCGCCCAACTCGTTTCCATGTCACAGGGCAGCTGTTGCCCTAAGATAAAGAAGCACACACATTGCTTGATAGTCTTAAGTCGCATTAACATACCACATAATTTCGTGGACCTGAAAAACCACTAGCCAAATTTCAAATTGAAAACTCAAACTTGCTGCCAGCGAGTCAGTTGCGACTCAGCAGCCCTACAGGACAGGGTAGAACCACCCCATGGGCTTCTGACACTTAACTACAGGAGTAGGAAGTCTTTCACCCTAGGAGTTGCAATGGCTTTGAACTACCAACCTTGTGGTTAGCAGCCTAGGCCATACCCAGTATACTACTAGGTTTCTGTTAAGTTTTTTAAGTTGTGTATTAGGCACTGTCGCTGCCTTTGAGCTGATTCTGACTCATGTTTTTAGGATACACTGGATGCTAAATTCGAAAACCAAGGAGGTAAATCTCTACCAGCATTGCCCTAGATAGGAGATTTGAATTTAAGCCTCATTTGTAAAATAATCAGGGAGGCCTGGTGGCTGTAGTGAGTAAACTCAATTGTGCTACTAATAGCCAAGACAGCAATGGTTGCACTGTAAGAGAAATAGGAGGCTCCTGTAAAGAAGTACGTCCTCAGAAACCCATAGGGGCAGTTCTACTCTGTCCTGTAGGGCTGCTGAGAATCAAAATCTACTTGATGGCAGTGAACTTTTGTTATAAAATAGCCAGGCTTATACTCCTACCAAGTTTACCTCAAAGCTAAGAGGCTAGTGTGACATACTAAGTTCAAGGTTCTTTTGAAGTCTTTAGAATATACTGTTGTAATTACTGAAGAAATGACACATAGTATCTTTAAGCAACCATTAACAAGAAGCAGTGTTGTTGAGTGTCCCTAGGTCCCAGACAGTATTTATTCTATCTTCCTCAGTAACTGTGTGAGGAAGGGTTTGAGAAGTAATGCCTGACCCTGAATCACCCAGAGAAACCAGCACGCTACCAATTCAGTGCCACAGTTTTTTCCACTGTACAACTGGAATGGGAGTACCCGTCCTTTCACAGACAATGTAAATGCAGTTCCCTTGCCAGAGACACTGACAGGCATTTTGAACTGCCCTTTCCAACCTTGTAGACTCTGGGAGATGAAAGAAAGACAAAACTTTCAGGGTTTGTTCTATTTTGATGTGAAAGCACTAAGCAACAGTTATCGCCACAGAACCCCTTGCTTCCTTTCTCAACTTGCAAATTTCCAGAAGAAATGCTGCCTGCCCCGATGTTCTTGCAAACGGCTAACCCTGCTGTACTTCTGGCCTCCCAGCTGGACCTCTGAATTGTCCATGGATCCTCTGGTTTGCTGGGCTTCCTCTTCTGCTTGAATGTGGTGGTCAGTGTGCTTGGTGGGTAGTGGGTGCTCAGGAATATTTGCAGAACTAACAGAATAGCCCCTATTTTATTTGTATCCAGAAGAATTAGGACAAGATCTGACAGATTTCTTATGGAGTTCGATTAGTAAATTCACAAACACACTGCTCATGGAGTTGATTCCAACTCAGAGCGACCCTTTAGGATGGATAGAACTGCTCCCTGGAGCTTCCATAGCTTTGTATCATTGCAGACGACTTTCATCTTTCTCCTGTGGAGTTTCTGGTAGGTTTGAATCATTGATATTGCATTTAGCAGCCTGATGCTTAACACACACTGCCACTCACTAGGAATGTGAGTATTCAGTGCTTTGGAATCACAATCAATCCTCCTTCATCCCATGCAATACAACATGCTTGCAGTTTGGGTGAGAAGGCAGGCATTTGTTCATTTGATAAGTCTGGCATTTCTAACCTTTGAAAAACTGGCTGGCTGAACCAAAAGGAAGAATGGATATATATGTAGGTGTCTGGACATTGGAAACATTTGGCCTTTAAGACTCACCAGTTCCCTTTGCTGGGTTGACTTCTATGTTTTTTTGTTTTCATTTTATTGGGGGCTCTTATACCTCTTATCACAATCCATCCATCCATTATGTTGCCATCATCATTTTCAAAACATTTTCTTTCTACTTGAGTCCTTGGTATCAACTCATTGCCCCCACCCCCTTCTATCTTCTTAAGCCTCTGTTCTTAAATACCTTCAAGCCACCCCATATTCACAGAAACTGAACAAAGTGCTGCCTGGCCCTGGGCCATCCCTATGGCCAGTTATGGATTGGTCTCTCTTTTTGTGTGTTAATAATAGTGTTATTGATATATCGTTCATAATCCAATATATATCTACTCAATTCTCAATTCTGTCCCCTCAGGAGTTATACAATCAATGCTATGGTCCCTAGGATTTCATAGATCATATTGTGATCTATAGGATTTTCATGACTTGACTTTTGGAAGTAGGTCACCTTCTACAAATCCATTCATGCGTTTGGTTTTGTGAGGATTAAAGGAGGAGACCATGCTGCCCGCTGCCCACTGCCTCCTTGAGGCCTTGAAGCACAGCAGTGCCTCTGGAGTTAGCAAGGTCACAAAGTACTGCATCAGCAAGGAGATGGGGTCCGGGGAACGGGCTATGGTGACACCGTCAAAGGGTGACACAAAATAACAACTCTGGTAGTGCTATAGGTTGGGTGTTGGACTGCTAACCAGAGTGCTGTTCAAAACCACTAGCTGCTCCGTGGGTGAAGGATGAGACTGTCTTCTAGGAAAATGTAGTCTTGGAAACCCCCTCTAGAGTCACTGTTAAGTTGAAATTACATGATAGAGGTAATTGGGGGTAGTTGTAACATTTTTATAAGTCTAACAAGTAGCAATATAGCTACAAGGCTAAAATGTGTTAAAAATATGTTATGTTAAAAAACTGGTCAAGGAGCCTGGTGGCACAGCGATTTAAGGTCAGCATTCTAAGAAAGATTACAATCTTGGAACTTCTATGGGATAATTATGGTTTTATAAGCGACGGATGCGTTAGAATGATTGGATAACGGAGTAATACTTGCTTGTCAGAGTTGTCATTAATACCCAATTACAACGATGCTTAATCATATCTTCATTTGCACTGTGCTACAAACACGGGTTGTTTTTGTTGTTGCTGGTATGTTTACAGACTGATTTGCCAATTTCCTGCTGTTTTAGCTACAATATTGCGGTAAGCAGTATTCGTGAACCTCTATCAATCATTTTTAAAATAAGGGCAATAATAATTAAAGGTAAATTTTTCTGCAGCTTTAAGTGTAAGTTAAAAAGTTGTATTTCAATCTGGAAAGGCTTTACAAAACCATTTTGTTGTATTCATATTGCATTCAAGATATTTACAAATTCATCACTTTTCTGTGGTTAAAGTCAATAGTAAATATTACTAAAGGGTTCTGAATGCTTTGGTACGCGGTCCCAGGGAGTGTGACGCTGAGTTACCACGCTGGGTGACAACATCCCTAGAGACACCACTGTCTCTCAGTGTTCAGAAGGTCACTCCATGTCCCCTAACTGATGTCCCCCACGTGACTTCCAGAAGCCAATCCTCCAGGGCCCTGAGCTCACCAACCGGCCGTCACTCACAAGGCCCAGCCAATAGAGGCGGTGGGCGGCGCAGGGACGGGCACTCGTGGGGCGGGGCCTAGGCGCCGTGCGCCGGAGCTTGTGGCGTCAGTGCGTGCGGCCGTGTCCATGGAGAGAGGGTGAGCAGTTTGATCTCCTGCCGGAGGCACCAGAGCCGCGAAGATGTCGGCTTCATTAGTCCGAGCCACTGTCCGGGCTGTGAGCAAGAGGAAACTGCAGGCCACCCGGGCCGCCCTCACCCTGGTGAGTGCGCCGGCCGCTCGGCTCAGCCCATGACATTGTTTCCCCTCCGCCCCTGGCGAGGAGTGGCCACGGCGACGGAGTGTGGGGACGCCGAGGGCGCGGCCTAGCGACCCGACGCCCGTTAGCCTGGAAGGTTTCTCTGGGCTCCCTGCGGGGACAAATAAACCCGGGGCGCAGTGGGGACTACATTACCCAGCAGGGTGTGCGCCCACCCCTCTCCAGGTCACGTGGGGGAGGGGCGGTGCGCCCTCCGCAGCCTTACTTAGGGCCCAGAAGCAAGCCGGAAACTTCTTCCTCGTTTTGCTGGGTGCAATTACTTGAAGTCTGGTTTCGTTAAAGCAGCCGACTGTGCTAAGTGCGGAGGATCTCTCGGTGAATAAATGAGGACTTTCTGAGAGGCGCAGACGCGCTTCAGCGCTGTACCAGACGTAAGTTGGTGGTTTAAAGGTTCCCTGAGTCTCCTGGAACACGGGCCTGGAGATCTGCTTTCGGAAAGTCACCACCTAGGGAACTTAACAGAGCAGTGCTGTACGCACGTGGGGTGGCCTTGGTCTGGCGACAAATGACTAACAAACGACATCCCTTAGCGTGCATAAGGAGTGAGGCTCCTCTAATGACAGCCTGGGGGGTGCGGGAGCGACATAGGGCGGGAGGGAGTTAATCACGATAAACAGCCCCCACCCCCAGTACTGTGCTGAAGGGTTACTTCCCGCTGTCCTGAGAGGCTTTGTGAGCCAATGCCTGTTCCCACAGAGATCATTGGCTGGGCTAGGCTCGCCAAAGGACAAAGGAAAATAGGATTTGCTCCGTTGAGGGAACTCACAGCGTTTTCTAGGTGAAAAGTCAGCCTGCGCAGGGCACACGGAAATCTACCTGTATTTGCAATGTTCATTTTTATTGTTATAATTTCTATACGAACTCCCAAAACAAAAAAGCCTCACTGCTATCCAGTCGATTCCGACTCATAGCGACCCAGTAGGACCTGGTAAAACTGGCCCTTTGGGTTTTCACCCTCACCCCGAGTAGAAAGCCTCATGTAAACGTAAAACTAGCCACTTTAAAACATACGTCAGTGGTTGGCATGTAGTACATGTATAATGTGGTGCAACCATCACTTTTCCCTCCTTTTAAAACATTTTCATCAAGAGGAAATTTCGTACCCTTAAAACAGCCACTTGTAGCTGTAATTCTGAAAAAATTATTTCATAGGAAAGTCATCAATGTTCTCCACACACAGGGAGAAGACAATTTGTGCAAGCATCCAGCATCTAAAACTGAAAAAGCAAGTTGTAGCAAAATGGATAATGGATACTTGTGTTAGTATTTCAAGAATAGGCTGCCCTGATATCTTTTGCTCCCTCTTTTCTGTACCAGCAAATTCCTTTTCATGTCTAAAAGAATATTCTCTTGGGATTCTCCAAGAACTAATACATGTTTTAGCCCTAGTAATTTTTTAAAGAGTGTCACTTTAGGCTACAGGTGAAATTAAGGAAGTTTTCTGTTGAGTAGAGTTGGTACTTAACCCTCATGATCGCATCTGCTTCAAGTTGTTATGCCAAACACAGGCCCTGCTATTTCTCATCCCACACAGCGGAAATGATTTCTCACAGGTGTGTACTCTGATTTCATTTTCTCACCAAAGTTAATTCCTATTCTCCCCCCACTCCCCCCAATTTGATTTATAGTTCACCACTATGTGCACCACTTGCACTTTGAAATGTCCACATGTAAAAGTTTCTGTAACCTGGCAACCATACCTTTTTTGTTGGTGGTGGTTTTTCATCCCTAGAATGCGGTCTTTCTCATCATCCAGGTCCACATGGAAGAAGGACACAGCCTGTGTGAGTGACCCAGAGATAACGATAACAATCCAAATATGTAGGAAAAAGTATCAGCTAAATTGGGAACATCCAATTTGTAGATGGTTAGAGAGGATATTGGGAGCCCCAAATACATCTTCAGACTAGTCAGATTAAGCCTCTGGTGTGTCAGATGATGGCATAATATGATACTTGGTCAGGTGACCTCCCTCTTGACCCAAACTGAATTTGCTCTAGGCTCAAATTTTTCTCACTTGTTCCCTGACAGAAATTTTATCTCTGGCTTTTTAAATACTAATGGTGGTCTTTTCTT
This sequence comes from Echinops telfairi, assembly GCF_000313985.2. NCBI lineage: Eukaryota > Metazoa > Chordata > Mammalia > Afrosoricida > Tenrecidae > Echinops > Echinops telfairi. The sequence continues at coordinate 6,321,811 of NW_022103924.1, forward strand.
TCCCACTCTTCATTTTTATCTTTATATTATCATTTTTTCATTCCTTTTTTATTATTTATTTTAGTTCCCCAGTTTACAAAGCACAGAAGGAATGGATGCATAGAGATAATAATAACTGATACAATGGCTTATGGGTAGGATGAGGGGAATTGAGGAACAAACAGTGAATGCAGATGAGAGGAGGGAGCATTAACAACTGATGGTGATGATGCATATACAACTTTTAAAAAGCGATTAACTATGAAAGTGTATGATATGTGACTATTATATCAAGAAAACTCCTCACAAAGAAAGAAACCAAACTTGACCAGTTACCATGAGTGAAGGAGGAAGAGTTTGCTTAGGGAGCAGTGAGCTTATGTTAATGGTTGGAGAATAATTTGGAAAAGGATATCAATAATAGTTGTACAGCACAAAGAGTATATTCAGTGGCACTGGATTGTACATGTAGAAGATGTTGAATTGGAGAACATTTTTGGCACAATTTAAAGTACACAATGAGTACAAGAAAAAGATGTTTTAAAATTGATTGTGATAATTAGTGTACAATTCTTCATATGGTTGAACTATTAAATTGTATGATATATAGGTGAAGTGCCAATAAAACTTTTTTTTTTAAATGCAGCCTTTCTCAGCCAAAGAGCTGTGAGAAAATTGAACCCTCTAGACTAGAAAATGAGTTCAATCCTCCATTCCCAGTATGATCCTAACGCATTGGAGAGCAGTTACTTCCTAAATACATAGGATGCCTTGAGGCAGGAGGGCTTACCTGTCTTTGGGAACTCAATTGAGAAGGCCTAGGAAGGAAATGCTTAATGCAATGTTAAATACAATGAGGCCCATTAATGAACTGTTTATTCGAAGAAGGACCAGTACCAGAAGTCCTTTGGACTAGTGTCCAAAAGTATGTTACCAAGCTTCTGAAGGCAGTTTAAGGTGATGCTAACTAAAACCAAACTCAGAGCAACCTAATACATTACAGAGGAGAATTGCTTCATAGGGTTTTCAGAGCTATGATCTTTATAGAAGCAGATCACCAAGCTTTGTGTTGGAGTTGAGCACAAACCACCCAGGGACCTAAGGAGATGTTGCTGTTATTGCTGTCAGTTTTGGTCAAGTCGGTTTCAACTCAGTGACACTCATCTTTCCCCTCCCCCCATCCCCTCCTCCCCATCCCCTCCTTGTGCAGAGTTGAACTCCATAGGGCTTTCAAAGCTGTTAACTTTCAGAAGCAGATCACCAGCCTGTCTTCTGAGATGCCTTCTTAGTGGGTTTGAACTGCCAATCCACTAGCAGGTGAACACTTACCTACCCGGTTGCACCACTAAATGACTTAACAAGGAGGGAATGGTTAAGTAAATTAGAGCGGATCGTGTTAGTGAAATATGTAATCATTGCAGATAATTTAAGATTTTGAAGTCATGACTTGTTTCATTTATTAGATCTATTATCCTGTGCAGATTACTTCAATGCCTAAATTGCAGAGTTTTATGAATAAATCCATTCAGCACTTGTTTTGAGATCTTTTACAGGTGTCCTTTTTTCTGTATCATGGTGTCAATTTCAGCTCCTAGCAACAGTTGCAGCAGCCAGAAGCTGCCCTGTGGGTTTCTCGTGGCTTGACCTTTTTACAGAGAAAAGCTCACGGGGTCTTTTTCCTGAAGAAGCAAACTAAGTGGGCTCCAACCAATAGCCTTGTGGTCAGCTGCACAATATTTAACCTGTGGGCTGCCAGCACTCCTTAGTAAACACCTACTCACTGCCGTCAAATCTGACAGCAACCCCATATATTAAACATTAAAAAATTAAAAATTTTTTCCTTTTATTTTTCTTTTTTAAATCATTTTATCAGGGACTCATACAACTCTTATCACAATCCATACATCCATCCATTGTGGCAAGCACATTTGTATATTTGTTGCCATCATCATTCTCAAAACATTTGCTTTCTACTTGAGCCCTTGGTATCAGCTCCTCACTTTCTCCTCCCTCCCACGAACCCTTGATAATTTATAAATTATTATTTTGTCATGTCTTACACTGTCCAACGTCTCCCTTCACTTTTCTGTTGTCTGTCCCCCAGGAAGGAGGTTACATGTAGATCCTTGTGATCGGTAGTTTTCTTCATATAATATTCTTGTCATACACTTATGTAGTTACATTGCTTTTAAAATGAGCTGTATATATATATCACAATCAGTTCTAATACTCCCTTCTGCATTCATTGTTTGCTCCCCAATCCACTCACCCTCCACACCCCCTATGTCCCTGGTAAACCATTGCATCAGTTACTATGTCTATGTATCCAATCCTGTGCTTCACAATCTGGGAAATCCAACAGAAACAATAGAAAACAGCAAAACAACAAGAAGAAAATAATAATGATAGAAAGATAGTTTTGTTTAAGTAAGAAAGAAAATACCACCACCAATATTTAAAAAGCCACAGAAAAAAATGTGTCATGGAACAAGTAAGAAATATTTGAGCCCAGAGCAAATTCAGTTTGGGTCAAGAGGGAGGTCACCTGACCAAGTCTCATACCATGATTTGACCTGTGAAACTCAAATTTACAGTAATCTGTCTGATAGTAAAGCTGTTCGAGTCCCTCATCTGTGGCTAGAAAGGATCTGCCAGAGGCTTAATCTTACTAGATAGTCTGCAGATGGGCTTGGGGCGCCCACTGTTCTCCATAACCTTGTACACATTGGATGTTCCCAATTTAAGCTGATACTTTCCCCTACATCATATTTGGATTCTGTTATTATGTTTGGATAACACACAGGCTCTTGTGCTTCTTTGTAGTTGACGCCTCACTTAGATAACTATTTGTTTGAATACAAGCATTTAAGACTCCATATACTATTCCAATTGATAGCGGGGCACCATCTGCTTTCTTCACACTTTGCTGTAATACCCTTCAGTGATCTTTTCATGAAAGTGAGTGTCGAGCAGGGCCATGTTGTAAGAGCGGTTCTCAGCCTGTGGGTCAAGACCCCTTTGCGGGGTCGAACAACCCTTTGACAGGGGTTGCCCAATTCATAACAGTAGCAAAGTTACAGTTATGCAGTAGCAACAAAAATAATTTTATGGCTGGGGGGGTCACCACATGAGGAACTGTAGTAAAGGGTCACAGCATTAGGTTGAGAACCACTGTTATAAGAATTAACTGTTGTTGGCTAGAACTAGAATTAAATGGGAGCCCAGAATCCATATGCTTGTCCATGGGTTTTGAATGACTGGTTTACTGTGGCAGTCAGAACCAAAACAAGAACCAACAAGAGCAAAAGTATGTATACATAAAAGACAAAAAAACAAAATTGAAAAACATTGTCAGTCATCCCCCTGGAGTATAAGGCAATTGCAGTGATAACATCAATTATTTATCCAGTGACATAGAATTTAATTAGATCCTGTTGCTCTAAAGAGTTTACTTTAGCATATTCCAACTTCAAGCTGCAATCCATGAGTTTTTGCTTTGTACAGCTTGAATTCTTTACTCACTAAACATGGGGGTTGGTTTTAGGGAAATTTGCCCTGTATCATTTCTTACAAGTGCAGATCCTTGCCTATCAGATTATAACCTGCCATATTAATTAAAGGGGAGCATTGAGGTACTAAATATATGGTGGTTCTGGGTCCCCTTTTCATTGGATACCAACTAAGCCAGGGGTCCTGCCTAAGGTCCAATATCTGCCATTATCCATAGTCTTGGAGTAGCCATCCTTTGTGTACCCTCCCATTAGAATTCCAGTCTTAAGTCCAAAGGTACAGGTAGTTTTAAAGTAGGGCCCAGTTCATCCAGTCAGGCTTCCATGTTGAATCCTGGTGTTGTACTTGGATGATTTTTTTTGCCCTTAGGGCCAGCTTCTAAGGCTATCACAGTCCATGGTGTGGTTCACCAAGGGTTGGATAGAAACATTCTTAGTGTCTACTCAGGAACATAAAATAGGATTTATTCTCCTTAGGTTTTCTAAGAGTGTAAATTTTTATGGGAGCAGCCAGCCTCAGTTCTCCCACAGAGAGGTTGCTGGGTTTGAACCACATGCCTTACAGTTAAGTTAGCATCCCAGTATTTAACCCACAGCACCACTAAAAAAACCAACAAAAACACTCATCAAGTCGATAACAACCCATAGCGACCCTGTACCACTAGGACTCCATTACTAATAAGGTGCTTAATAAGTGATAGGTGTGTATTTATTCCCATACATCAAATGAGAAACATGACAACTAGATGTCTTAAGGAAGTGTATACTGTATATACACTATGATTACAGATGTGTGTGTGAGAGAAAGAGAAAGTACAAGGTTTGAAGAAAACACATTGCCAGCAATGATTGTTTAGAGTTAGAGAAAATAATACTGTAGCTTTTCATTTATCTACCATCCTAAAAATAATAAAGTGCTGGCTTTATAATGAAATTAAAATGGGCTGTAGCTATTGACCCATTCTATATAATCATAGAAATGATTGAATTAACAAGATTAAAACTTTGTATTTTACTTGGAGTTATATAAAGGAATACCTTATTGAGGATGAAAATAAATGGTCTTTTGGATAAAAGAAAAGTACGTTGCTCTAAAGTAGTTATACTAAGACTCTTATAGACGATGCTTTTCCCATTTTAACAACAAAACAGCCCGGATATGTAAGAAAACAAACCGAGAGAGTGTTTCTCTGCCCTCTTGCACTTTGAAGAGATCATGTCCCTGTGGCAGCTGTGTGTGCAGCCCTGACTGTTTTGGTTGGATCATTGCACAGGCCCCATTTGAAGCTTTGAACCCACTAGAATTAAACCTACATATATTTTCCCATGGTTCTGCCTTTTTTGGGGGGTAGGTTGGGGATGGGGAGCGGAATTCTGCCAATTTTTAACTTAAATCTTTTTCTTTGACTGTCATTAAATTGCTTCAACATTCATAGAAAATGTGACTAGGAATGTTTACCACTGGCAGATAAGAAGCCTACAGTTTAGTTTCAAAAAACTGTCATTTAGAAGAGTAAATGAGCATGTTAAAGGACAAGTTTTTTGTCTTTCCATTATTTGAGGACGATACTCTGTCATTTCAAAAGGTAGGGCGCATAATGCTGCTTCACAGCATTTCTTCCTTCCCTGTGTTGTCAGGCTGCTGGACTCCTGTTTTGAAAGAATTGTGGGAAAAGGCCTTGAGAGACAAGTGTACCTACTGATTGTTCTTTCAGTGACCTTTTTTTTTTTCTTTCAGTGACATACGTTACCATATATACTTAAGTATAAGCCGACCCGAATGTCAGCCGAGGCACCTAATTGAACCACAAAAACAGCATTTAAAATGTGCTGGAAAACTCGGCTTATACTCGAGTATATATGGCAAGTAAATATCCACAGGCTCTCCCCATATATTAAAATCTTTGAGTAAACAGAGCTTACCTTTGTTAAGTACAATGCTAAGTGTTTTCTCTCCCTCGTGACATTTCTAAAAGGGGTCCAGGCTCTTGTTTAAACATCATTTGGTCAATATCACTCCCTCAGCTGACTTGAGTTGTGGTTATAACTACTACCAAGTAATGGTCCATAGTCTCCTAACTCTAGGGTTTCCTGAACCTGTAAAATGTCACCATAGGAAGCTGGAGGACCAGCAAAGCATTGCCCTTTGAATGAGTTAGTGAGCAAGTAAAAGGAAGGGACATTGTCTCTCTTTTGTACTCTTATCATGTCTCCATACTAACAGTAATAGCTGGTATATTCTGACCCCTCTTCTTGGAATTATCTTATTCCATCCCTGTAAGAATCAGCAGGACTATTGTTGCCATTTAAAAGGAAGAGGCTGGAGTAAGCAGGACTGCCTCTGAGACACTGGGAAGAAATGGATCAGGAATGCAAACAAATCTTGGTTTTAGCAGCCTCCTTCCCAGCAAAGTAGAAGTAAACCCTGGGGGAGGAAGGGGAAAAAAGATTCCTATTTGTGTTGTTGACTCACTAAGTTCTGCTCCTCGGATATTCTTAAATATTAAACCAGGTAAAAACTTGTCACTTTTTTGATGAGGTGGTGTGCTCATTTTTGATTATTTGAGGGCCTTATGTATGTCAGACAGTGTACCTGTTGCAGGGCATTTAAAATAGATAATACAAGAAGAAAACATTACATCTGTGATGGAAATGTAGCAGAGGTTAAGGCTGAGTTCACCCGGGCCCTGAAAAGCAAGATTAAAAAGACTTTGCTGTCATGTGCTTTAAAATTGTATGTGTGTGTGTGTGTGTGTGAGAGAGAGAGAGACTTGAATTGAAATTACTGAGATTTTGTATGAAACCTGAGGTAATCTGGCAAGACTGGAACATAAGTTCGTCAAATAAATGGTGTAATGCTAGACTTGAACAGCCTTTGAACTTGAACGCAGATTTTTTGTAACAAAAAAATTACAGAGATGTGGTTTGTTTGTTTTTTTAGACACCTTCAGCAGTACACAAGATTAAACAGCTTCTTAAAGATAAGCCTGAACATGTAAGTAAACCAAATCCGACAAATATTTCATAAAGAACAAAAGTTGTATTATCAGAGTAAATATGCCTTGTGGTAAATTGTATATTTCCATTAATTAGAGCGTCTTACTTTTTAAAGTGATGTATGCCCATGCTTTTTGAAAAGTTCCAATACTATAAAAAGTATTGAATAAACAGGAAATCTTTCCCCCCCTCAGACTTTCTATCCTCATTCTTCCATCCAAGTGGCAGCCTCACAGGTCCCTTCCAGAGATCATCTGTCCGAGCTGTGCCCAGACCAGGGCCTCTCAGCCTCCGGACTAGTGACATTTGGGGCCTGAGCAGTCTTATTGGGGGTGAATTGTTGGTATATTTCAGCATCTGTGGCCTTTGTCCTCCAAGCCAAATGTGACAACTAAAATTTTCTTCTGTGTCACTTTGCCCATTTCCTGCTCATTGGAGGGCAACGTGCTTATTTTACTTTACCTTTTACCTCTAATAATGTATCTTAAGTATGTTTCCATGTTAGTTCAGAAAGCTGGCTAAAATCTCTCATAATGCTGCAGTTGAGTACATGACATTATGGAGCAGGTTTGATTTGTTTAACTTGTCTTTCAGTTTAACGCCCATTTGAGGTGCCATTTAGTGCAGCTATAAGCATCATCCGTTAGTGTCTGCAGTGTGCCAGGTGTATCATCATGGATTGTGAGTAGGCCATAGTGTGTCCACTGCATAGGAGATGCTCCTACCTGGGCATTTGTCTGGATATGGAGTTGTGGGCATGATCCGAAGTTGAGCTCCCTTTGAAAACCCAAAACTAGTAAACTGAGGACTTGGCTGAGTTATTTGGCCTTATTTCTACACTTGCAACTACAGGCCTGGAAAACTGGCCCTAATTGGAGAAAGATCTCCATTGTTCAGAGATGGAAATGTTTTCGAATACACACTCTCCAGGCTGAAAATGTGCCCCCCAAAATAGTCTCCATTAAGGATCTACCATAAAAGATGAGTCATTCCTGTGTCTAGTAGTCCACTATGCCTGAAGGTTGTCTGTGGCTAAGGGCTTGTGTAATAAACAACGCCTCGTGAAATGTTGGCTCCAATTACTGTAAGCTCTGTTTTCCTTTGTTCTTAGGTTCACTCTGTTCTCTTTACCAGACTTTTGTAAACCTTATTTCAGGTTCATTTTAATTATTTATGTCCATTTCTAATACTAGGACTTACGACTTGCTTCAGGGCTTCCTGTTTACAGTGTGAAATAAAATTGCATCCAGATAATTTGCCATTTAGCTCCTTGTTGTGTAAGGACAGAAGACACTGCTCAGAATGCAGGTCGTTAGCATCCCCAACGTAGAGAATCCTTTTATTTCTGCTGTAAATAAAAACTGTTCAAGGACTGAAAGAAAACACGAAAAAACTTTAATGGGTTTCTAGGTGAGTGATAGTTACAGGGGTCTTTTGTTTGTTTGTTTTTTAATATTCTTTTTTTCTTAAGGGTTAGGTCAGGCGTCCTCAAACTGTGGCCCTAAGGCCACATGCAGCCCACCGAGGACATTTATCTGGCCTGCCAGGTGTTTTTGCCCCATTTGTTTTTTTCACTTCAAAATAAGCTATGTGCAGTGTGCATAGGAATTTGTTCATAGTTTTTTAAACTATACTCCGGCCCTCCAACGGGTCTAAGGGACAGTGAAATGGCCCCCTGTTTAAAAAGTATGAGGACCCCTGGTAGGTGAAAATTGACAGAGCAAATAATTTTCCATTCAGCATTTGGTTTTGGGACATGAGTTGTGAATCCCTCTTAATGCAGACATCCTCCCTGGGGTCTCTCCTGCCCCTTCCTGCCTTCTGGGCTTTGTTTTGAGGCAAATAATGCTCTTTTGGTCTACTATGGGTGTTTGTTCTGAGGATTGCCTTCCTCAGGGGCATATTGTTTACTTTATAAGTTTCTCTGTTGTTTGTTTGGCTGAAATGTGACTCCTGGGAGGTGAAAGATACCTGCTGAGACATTTTATAACCAGAAATCTAATACTATATGCCTAATAAAGCATGTGAAAAAAAGAGATAAATATGTTTTTTTAATAATATCAATTGTTTATTATGTAATACCGAAAAATTAAGTGCATATTTACATTCTCTTTCAGGTAGGTTTGAAAGTTGGTGTTCGAACCAGGGGTTGCAATGGCCTTTCCTACACTTTAGAATATACAAAAACAAAAGGAGATTCTGATGAAGAAGTAGTTCAAGACGGTAAGTATTTAGCATGCTTTTCCTGGGTACTGTTTTGCGTGGCATGAAGAAAATGGTCACAGTAATAGTTGGAAAGATATCTGTGCTAGGCTCTCCACAGGAGTGGAGTTGGTATTGTATTATCCCCACTTTGCAGGTGAAGAAACTGAGGCACAGAGAGGACGTACGTTACCTAGGTCATGCGGCCAGTTAGGGAACTAGTAAAAATTTGAACCCAACCAAGTTGGTCCCAGCAACTGCTTCTTATAACATAGTGATAGATTATTGGACAAATGTGCTTGTTTTGCTCTCATTTTAAAAGGTCATCTTGTTCCTTTTCCTTCCCCAAAAGTTTTTTAAGATGCTAAAACTTTAAGTGAACCGATCGATTATTTCTGTTTAAATCAGTAGTTTTACATTTTTGTCAAAAAAAATAATGCCATGGTGAATGCTGGTGGGTTAAGATGTAATTACTACCTTATCATTTGGTCTCCATTTTGAAGTTGGTTTGGTTTTCTAATTTTTTCTGCTTTGTTTTCATTTGAGGAGGTTCTTTGTTTTGTTTGTTACTATTACTGTTTGGTTTTTTTTTGTATGTATGTTTGCTTCCAGTTTGTGTTTTAAGGTGACACCATTGACCTGGGGGAAGGGGGGGGTTCTTGATTAAAAATTTGGTCTATATGGACCAAATAGACCGTTCCCTAGCTTGTCGTGCATTCTTTCCAAAAATCAGGACTGTCCTGCCAAAATCGGGACTGTCCCGCCAAAAGCAGGTCGTCTGGTCACCTTAGTTTTGTGTGATTTTCTGTATATCAGATCCAGGATAGGGAGATCCATAGAGACCCATAGTAACTGCGTTGATAATTACCTATGGGGCATGACGAGGGAAGGTTGGGGAGGACTGGAGGGCTTATAACAAAGAGTTTAAGAAGAAAAAGTTCTGAAATTGATTGTGGTGATGATGGCACAACTCTTCTTAATACGATTGAACGGTTAAATTGCAGGATATGTGAATTGTTTGTCATTAAAACTATTTTTAAAAAGGTATGGTAACATGCTTTTAAGGAATTCTATATTTCTAGTTTTAATAAAAATGTCAGTACCTTAATTACTTATTTTCCAAACCACTTCCTCTCAATCTGATCAAAACCCATTTAAAACAAGGCACATGGTACAACAGCTATCAGAGGGTCTTTGTGGTCTTGCAGGGGTAGTTTGTGCATTGAAGGTGAGGTGTGATACTGGCCAGCTAGCGGCCCTAGCCTCGGTGAGGGGTGTGGAGTCTTAAGTCCTTTCATGTTAATAACTAAAGGTAACCAACCAAGAACAACAAAAACAAGAGCAAAAAGCCAAACTCACTGCCATCCAGTCATTTTGACTCATAGCAACCTAACTCCAAAACTGACGCATTACAGGAGTGAAAAGTCTCTTCTTTCTTCCTTGGAGAGGCTGGTGGTTTCGAACTGCTGACCTTGAGGTTAGAAGCCCAACGCATGCATAACCGCTTCACCATGTGCTAAAAGACATTTTTAAAAAAAATCATTTTATTGGGGGCTTATACAAAACTCTTATCACAATCCATACATCTATCCATTGTGGCAAGCACATTTGTACTTTTATTGACATCATTTTCAAAACATTTTCTTTCTACTTGAGCCCTTGGTATCAGCTTACTTTTCCCTTCCCTCCCCCACGCTACCTCATGAACCCTTAATAATTTATAAGTTACTATTTTTTCATGTCTTACACTGACCGATGAAGAGACCTTTTACGATGTTTTTAAACTAATAACTCAAACAATCAAGTACCTTAAGATTTTTACTCTCAAAGAAGAGGGCATCCAAGAATTGTCAATAGTTGGTATTCAAATTATGGCTGAATTTCTTTGAAGAAAACTCTTTAGGCATTTCATCTTGTTGCTTTTATAGTCAACCTGATTGTGTTTCCAAAGATACGGTATAACGACCAGTTTTCTGGCCCACAACAGGAACTAGTGCCCTGCACTGACTGACTTGCTGTATTAAAATGGCCTCATTGTGTCTCAGTCCTTTGCACACCTCTAGGCTTGGCATAGTGTGCTTGTGTATATGAACCTGACACAGGGTTGTCATATATTCTGTCCATTCCATCTTGGAAACTTTGTCACTGAAAAATAAATGTTTTCTAACATGTTGCAAACTAGAAAAACTGGTTAAGTTGTAGTAAAAGGAAAATTCAAGCTCTGTACAGAATTGGCATGGAAGTTTACTTTTGTGAAACTGCCTACCCTAATTTCATTGTTCTGGACAATAGATTGGTGTGAGAAATGGGGCAGGTGTTAAATTGAACACTTAATCCTTTATAGGAAATGGCGAAACATCCAGAAGCTTCCTTTCTGCCTTGTATGGAGCAGCATTTGATAATGGTTGGTTCACCTGTACCCTGACTTGGCTGGTCAGCTCCAAAAAGCATGCAGGCTTTATCTGACGCATGTTTTCTTTCTCCCAAGGTGTCAAAGTGTTCATCGAAAAGAAAGCACAGCTAACCCTTTTAGGAACAGAAATGGACTATGTAGAAGATAAATTATCCAGTGAGTTTGTGTTCAATAACCCAAACATCAAAGGAACGTGTGGCTGTGGAGAGAGCTTTAATATCTGAAACCTCAGGACTCTGTTTCTGTGAGCTCCAGGGATGCTCATGGGAACCTTTGGCAGAGAAGGAAATCACTGACTGTCACGAGCGTAGGTTCACAATGTCTGTCTGCCTTGCAAGGAAAATAAGAGTATTGCATTTGAAAATGAAGCCAGTGTGTTGAATTCAAGAAGAAGAGATACTTGCATTTTTAAGGGACAGAGAATGAGAAGTCATTGCTCTTTTTGGATCATTTTTCTGTTCTGTAAAGGAAAGCAAAAAAGAAATCCTACCCTACAGTTAACTGTTGCATCCTTTCTGTTAACCAGTTTCACCCGAGTTGCCTTCCTGCTAGGATTTCGGGAAACCCATTCTTGCTTTGTGTCCACACATGAGGCCTTTCTTGAATGACATGAAATGTGCAAACCCTTAGCATTTCCTGACCAGTTTGGTGACCCTTAAGCGCTCTCCTGACTGCAGGTCCGAATGTGACAAGGAATTGTTTTCTACCCAAACTTGGCCCGGCCTTTTTACATTTTTATCAAAAATTTCATTGCTGATGTCTTCATTTGCTGCCAGTTAGATGGAAGCATTGGACAAAGACTTCCTAGAACTGTTGTGCAAAATAGTTCTGGGTGCTGGTATTGAAAGGAAAAAAACTTCACCTACCTGCTTTTTCATCCATTCCTCTCATCACCATTGGCTTCCTTGACCACAAAACCAAGGGCAGGGCAAGGTGGCCTTTAGGAGTTCTTTCAATAGCAAAAACAAGCCCAGAAAGCCAAACCACGGGATGCTGAGGGCTTGACTACCCTTCCTTGGATTGAAAGTCCGGGCCAGAGCTCAACTCTCCCAGACATCCCCTTGTAAGTGCCCTGTGCCCTGTGATCTCAGGCAGGTAAGGTAGTTGAATGGATGGCCTGGCTGCTTTCTCTCATCCACATTTTTTATAAAATTTCTTAGTAATTTTATATAGATTGTATTAATTTTCTTTTATTCTGAGTTGGAAGAATCTTATTGTAAAACCCATTTATGTGAATTTTTGCCTTGCTTTTTAGAACTGTAAGCAATGGTTTATGCTAGCAAGTAAGACCTAGCAGTCCAGTTGGTTCTTTTGGAATGTATCAATTATTATGAAGCAGAACATGGAATGCTTTCCAAAATTTCTCAGCGTGCTTAATATCTGCTATCTCTTAAACCCAGCTGCGAAATTTCAAACCTAACATTTTTATTCCCAACTTTCTTTTATGGTTTTCACTTAGTTCATTTAGTTATTAATTTTCCTGGGTTTGGCATATAATTGTGGTGTGAATTGCCAAATATACTTTTTTAGAGCGTTGATTCCGCTGAATTGAAGTCATGTTGTGAACCTTCATGTTTGCTACTGTTCATTCTAGTACCTGGCATGGGTGCAGCAAACCTAGAGCTTTATACGTTTGCTCGTGAGTTGGTTTCATGAACGTAATTGTTGGCCCACTTAAAATTTGTGTAGTACCATATCATTTTATTGAGTTAACCAATAAAAAATGTGGCTTCTTGGTGATCGTAAAATTGCCTTTTTGTTGTTTTTGAGGGGCGAGGGGTTGTAGTCAAACCATGCAGAAGTTGGAGGAGGAAAACTGTTACATAGACAACTGCCTCATGGCAATCCCAGGTGTGACAGTACAACTGTGCACTGCATTGTCAGTAACTGACTTCTCAGAAGTAGATCACCAATTAGGCATCAATTCCAAGGTGCCCTCAAGTGGATGCAAATAAACGTACCTATCACCAAAGCGGAATACTTAACCTTTTGCACCACTTAGGAACTCTCGGAGCAGCTATTAATCTATGTCTGTCTAGTGGACTCTGACTCAGACCGTAAAGGACAGAATACAACCACCGCTTAGGATTTCCATCTGGTGGGTTTGAACCAACAACCTTTTGACCAATTGCTTTATTAGTCTAGCCAGTCACCCACCCAGTTCTGTTGCACGCAGAGCTTTTTATATTCTGCCTTCATGTAACCCCTGGGGAGAACCATTTCAAATGCCTTCAGAGTTGTCCTTTCACATTCGCTTTCCCATGTTTCACTGCAAGCTTTTTCCATCCTGCCTGCTTCCTCTGGTTTCCCACCCTGCCCCAGCTCCTTTCATGGTTCTCATACCTGGTCCTTGTGACCCAGCCAGGCCCAGTTTTATAAAGCTCATCCTTCCAATCTCTCAGGGCTCAAACTCATTAGTAAGCAGCCTGTCCTACACGGTCTGTGGAGCTCCTTGACAGCAGAGAGCTGAGGGTGGCAGATGCGACATTGAAGATGATTATCGATGTGGTGTGTGGTGTTTAATAGCACTAGCTGCATACTTACTCTGTGCCAGGAACTCTTCTGATTCAATCATCACAACAATCTTAGCAAGTTGATCTGACTGCTATCTTTTCCTAAGTCAGAACACCCAAGTACAGCCTGGAGAAATATGTTGCCAGAGTTCGCACAGCGTGACCAAGGTTGAATCCTAGACCCCATGTTCTCAGTGGTTCTACCGTCCTACACACCCCAAGAACTGAGGTGGGCATGCAGAGAAGTGCACATCAAAGGTGTGGGAAGAGGGGAGATGAGCCCACAGAGGTTTGAGACAATACAGCAGAGGTGGAGCTGAACTCTGAAGTGGGAAGAGCAACACAAAACAGTGCTTCAGTTCTGTGTGGAGGTCCCGCTGTGGTTGAGTCACTCTTACTCCTTAAGGGAGTCCCTAGGAAATGATAGCATGAAGGCTCACTAACTTGGCTGCGCTATGAACTGTGGAGTAGCTGGGATAATAGGAAGAATGGGAGGGAACTCGAAGAACTTCCAATTGGTCATGAGGAAGGAGACAGTGAGAGGCTGATTTATAAGGTGAAATTGGTGGACTGAAAAGCAGACGCCTGAAACAGGTTTCTTGTGCAGCTTTGGCTAATAGCGCCCCGCCCCCCCTACCCCTGGTAGTACTTGTATGCAGTGGTTCTTGGGTATTTGTCTCCACAACAATTTCTTAGGACACTAGTTGTAAGGCATCTTTGCTTGCATAGCACTGGGCGTTTTATAATAGGTTTTGGCAGATTGACTCTACTGAATCTATATCAATGCTATGTTGTACAAGCTAGAGCCACAGCTAGGAGGGTTTGATCCATTCTGCCCCACACTCCTTTCAAGCTGTGCTCCCACACCCGAAGTGTGCATGAGGTTTCTGTGTGTACAGAGGGATGTCCTACCTCGAAGGGGCCAACAGCAGTCACAGCTGCTTGTTTATATGATCAGCTTAGCCCACTATTCCACATGAAGGTGAATGGCTCGACTTGAGATGATTGAAAACACTCCTTGGAGAATTTGAGGAAGCCTGCCATGTTTCAGGTGACAGCCCCTTCTAGTTCGTCTGCCATTGGACAAGTGAAAATGAGTTTATCCTTAAACAGGAAGTAGGATTGGCCTTGGAAAACTCCCTACAAGATCAAATATTCCTACAAGACCTCTAGTCTTTCCTGGGTTCATTCAACAGGAAATGTTTAAAACAAAACTAAACAAATAGCCCTGCTTGTCATTTTGATCCTGAGATTTCAGGAAACACAAATGCGTGTGATGTTAGGCTGCCTAAAAGTTCCCACACCATCTAACAGCTGCAAGGGCCTTCCTATTTGCCAAATTCTCTCACTCTGCTTGGCCCTTTTGAGCCTCAGACCGGACATGGCATGGTCTGCAAGACGCTGAGGTGGACCGAGGAGTGCTTGAGTGCCAAGATTTGAAGATTGAAATCCTGGCACTCATTGTGTAGCTTTCTGCTCTACTGTAGGTTAGGTATTTCTCTGAGCTCATTTTCCCTTCTATAAAACAACCAGAATTTGGGGAAGTTTGATTAGCTAACAACCCATACAAGGGTAGGTAAAAAACATTGCTACTAGAGTTTCAGTTCCACATGAATCAATTTAGTCCAAACAAAAAGTATTTCAGTATGTCCCCAGTCGGATGGCTGCAGACATTCTCTCTTACATACTTGCCTTCGTCTCACTCTAGAATCTCTTAAAAAAAAAGAGGTCTAACACAGTGACTTCTGAGAGGTGCTAGCGTAGTTAGATTCAAAGCACAGAGGTTAGCCAGGCTAATTTCTGGGGGGAATCCAGAAGGGTTAAACTAGACAGGTTTTCATGAAGGACACAGGGTGATCATGGGCATGTATTAGGAAGAAATGTTAACAGAATTGAAAACTCCTTTGGTGAGAAAAGGCCAACAAAATCGTGCTGAGGAATTTCTTTTTTTCCCATCAGACAAAGCACCTGCTTATCCTTCCAAGAGGATGGTCCTATGAGAATTTCACTTGATACCTCCTCCCATTCACCCTATAGCCCTCATCTGGCTCCCTCAGACTTATTTTGTTCCCCAACCTCAGAGGATTTTAAAAGGAATACAGTTTGAGTCTGCCGAGAGGTCACAACTGCTGTTTTTATGTGGTGGAAATTGAAGAGCGCAGGATTCTTTGGGGGAAAGGTTAACTGGAAACATGCCTTCAGAACTGTATAGTCCTGGCTAGAAGCTGTGTTGAGAAACAGCATCACATTTTGATAATTTTGCTTAATAAAGCTTTCTGTATTTTATAGCAGTACTTTTTATACTTGCTCTGGTCATTGGAATCCAACAATATTTATCCTTTTGTATCTGGCTTGATCGCTCAGCATGTTTTGAGGCTCATCCATAGCATAACATATATCAGCGCTTCATTTTTTATGACTGAGTAATGTTCCACTGTTTGTGTTTCATTTATTCACTAATCTGTTGCCATCAACACTTGGGTTGAATCCACCCTAATGGATTGTTTGTGGTGTTGTGGAAAATATGCCCAACAAAGCATACAGCAGCTTAGCTGTCTCTACACATACAATTCAATGGCATTGATTACATTCTTCAAATTGTGCAATGATTCTCACCATCTTTTTCAGATTGTTCATCCCCTATTAACATAAACACTGCCTCCTAAATTTTGGATTTAATCTTTCAAGTTGCTGATGTGTTTTATCCCATACAGATCTTAAGACATAATCCACAAGTAAAGGGAAATAGAGGAAAGAACTAGGGGACA
>NW_022103924.1:6340370-6341734 GCF_000313985.2 Echinops telfairi
TGCTATACTGCACCCGGACTGGCTCATCTCTTCCCTGTGACCCTTCTGTGAGGAGATGTCCAATTGTCTACATATGGGCATTTGGTTGCCTCTCCATACCGCGCCCCCCATTCACCTTGGGTACAGTTTTATTCTGAGTTTTAGATGCCGGATACCTGATCCCATCGACACCTCATGAATACACAGGCTGGGATGCTTCCATGTGGGCTTTGTTGCTTCTCAGTTGGATGGCCGCTTGTTTATCTTCCAGTCTTCAAGACCCCAGATGCTGTATCTTTTGATAGCCAGGCACCATCAGCTTTCTTCACCACATTTCCTTATGCACCCATTTTGTCTTCAGTGATCGTGTTGGGAAGGTGAGCATCACAGAATGCTGGATTGTTAGAACAAAGTGTTCTTGTGCTAAGGGAGTACTTGAGTGGAGGGGCAATGTCCATCTGCAACCTCAATTCTTAATATATAGATATGAGTACATAGTTCTGTTCCCCTCTCATCATATATATATATATTTACATATGTACATGCCTGTATTTAGGCCGCTATAAATGTACTTTGCCTCCTGGTTCTTTCCTTTATTTCCTTTTTACTTCCATCTTGTCCTGCCATCATGTTCTGCCTTCATTCGGGTTTAGTAATTCCTCGCTGTTACATTGCCCCTGATTGAGCCCCACTAGGCATCCTAAGACCTTCCTTCCATTGATTTTAGTTCATTTGTTGTTCCCTTGTCCCTGGTGTATGTTTATAGTTTAAAGATTATCTCAGGGAATAGTTTCAGGGTTTCCTCCCACCTTTGTTACTCCAGGATGTCTGGAATCTGAAAACTTGAATTCCTGTTCTATATTTCCCCCTTTGATCAGGATTTTTCTATAGAATCTTTGATGAAAATATTCAGTAATAGTAAGCACCATCCAATTCTGGTCTCATGGTAAATGTAACAATGGTAAGTTGGCGCTATTCCAGTTACTCGGATCTCTTGGAAAAAGTGGCAAGTGCTTGTGGAGGCACTTAACCACACATTCCATATCCTTTAACTGTACCTGACTCTTTCCTTTCTTGAAATAGAGTCTAATTGAATAGAGACTAATGGTGAGCTTTAGGCACCTGTTTGCAAGCTTCTAAGACCCTAGATACTACACAACATCC
Organism: Echinops telfairi; assembly: GCF_000313985.2. Taxonomy (NCBI): domain Eukaryota; kingdom Metazoa; phylum Chordata; class Mammalia; order Afrosoricida; family Tenrecidae; genus Echinops; species Echinops telfairi. The sequence goes on from NW_022103924.1 coordinate 6,341,514, forward strand.
TAGAAACTAGAAGAGTGGCACTAAGCACATTATGAGAGCCATTAGGGATTTTCCATAAAACTGTGACCCTAAATCTCCAAACCAAGCAACCACTTGGTTGACTATTAGCAACTTCAGCAGCTACTTTTGTTGTTTTTGAAAACACATTTGCCAGTTCAACTTTTTATAGGTATATAACTTGTTAAGGGTGCTTACAATAATTGACTTTGTAATCTTCCCCT
>NW_022103924.1:6343272-6352932 GCF_000313985.2 Echinops telfairi
TGGGTGTTAACAAACCCACGGACAAGGGAACAACAAGCGATATGAAATTGATGGCAAGGAGGGGTAAGGCTTGATCAAGGGCAATGTAACCAAGAGGAATTACTGAAACCCAAATGAAGGATGAGCATGATAGTGGGACAAGAGGAAAGTAAAAGGAAATAGAGGCAAGAACTAGGAGGCAAAGGGCATTTATAGAGGTCTAAATGCAGGCATGTACAGATGAAAAAATATTTACATATGACAATGGGGAAATAGATCTATGTGCATATGTTTATAGGTTTAGTGTTAAGGTAGCAGATGGATATTGGGCCTCCACTCAAGGACTCCCTCAATGCAAAAACACTGTGTTCCATTAAACTGGCATTCCATGATGCTCACCTTCTGAACATGAGCACTGAAGACAAAGCAGGTGCATAAGCAAATATGGTGAAGAAAGCTGATGGTGCCCGGCTGTCAAAAGATACAGCGTCTGATATCTTAAAGGCTTGAAGATAAACAAGCGGTCATCTAGCTGAGAAGCAACAAAGCCTACGTTGAAGAAGCTCACCAGCCTGTGTGATCACAAGCTGTCAATGGGATCAGGTTTCAGGCATCAAAGAACAAAAAATCATATCATTGTGAATGAAGAGGAAGTGCGGAGTGGAGACCCAAAGCTCATCTGTAGGCAACTGGAGATTCCCTTACAGAAGGGTCTCAGGGAGGAGATGAGTCAGTCAGGATGCAGTATAGCACCGATGAAAAAACAACTTTCCTCTAGTTCTTTAATGCTACCTTCCCCCCAATATCATGATTCCAATTCTACCTTACAAAACTGGCTAGACCAGAGGATGTACACTGGTACAGATAAGAACTGGAAACAGGGAATCCAGGACAGATAAACCCTTCAGGACCAATACTGAGAGTAGCAATACTAGGAGGAGCAGGGGAAGGTGGTGTAGAAAGGGGGAACCAATCACAAGGATCTACATATAACCCCCTCCTTGGGGGACAGACAACAGAAAAGTGGGTGAAGGGAGAGGTCGATCAGTGTAAGACATGACAAAATAATAATAATTTATAAATTATCAAGGGTTTGTGAGGGAGGGGTCGGGGAGGGAGGAGAGAAAAATGAGGATTTGATACCAAGGGCTCAAGTAGAAAGAAAATGTTTTGGGAATGGTGAAGGCAACAAATGTACAAATGTGCTTGACACAGTGGATGTATGTATGGATTGTGATAAGAGTTGTATGAGCCCCCAATAAAACGATTTTAAAAAAAGATAATCTTTTTCTTCAGAGAAAGATAGCATGTATTAAAAACAAAGCAGCTTACCATTAAGTTATCTCACAGGGATAAAAATCTAGCTTGCTTTTGGAATGTATGCTGCTTTACTTACAACTTAGCTAATTTTTTTTTTTAATTGAAAAAGACTTTACTGTGGTCTGGAAAGTTTTCTTGGAGAAAATAGGACTTGACGTGGCTTAAAAGGATAGAGCAGGATTTGGATAGGTGGAAAAATGACTTGCATTCCAAGTGACCAGGACCTGCTTATGGAACCTTTAGATTAGAAGAAAATTTATAATGTATATATATGACATACAATTCAAAAGGGTTATAGTTCTAAACTGTAACAACAACAACAGCAACAACAACCCTATAAAATATGCGTGCATGATGAAATTAAATCAATATGCTGAACTCTAGAATTCTGGGTTACAAAATTTGGCTTAAGTCATTAGAGTTGAATCTCTCCTTCCCTTCTCGCATCCACTTTGTTGATTGTCGTAAGTATTTTCTTACTTTGTCTGCTGAGCTGTCCAGCACTGTGACTAAAGGAATTAGTGTTATTGTTATAGATGCCAGTTAGTTGGTTCTGACTGACAGCCCCCTATATACACAGAACGAAACACTGCCCCCTCATGCACCATTCTCACAATTGTTATGTTAAGCCCTCTGTGGCAGCCGCTATATCAAATTCATCTCACCAAGGGTCTTCCTCTTTTTTTGCTGCCCCTCTACGTTAGCAAACATGATGTCTTCCAGGCATTGGGCTTTCCTGATACCATGTTCAAAGTAAGTGAGATGAAACCTCACCCTCCTTGCCTCTCAGGAACATTCTGGCTGTATGTCTTCCAAGACAGAATTGTTTGTGTGGTATTTTCTTGTTTTATAAATCTTATAATCAAAAATACTACAAAAATTCAAGAGAGGTATTTTTCCCACCTTTTAGAGAAAAACAAACAATGTATCAACTCGATACTGAAAAAAAAAGATAATTGCAGGTCATAGTAATTAATAGTAATAAATTATACATTAAAATACTTCAAATGTTTTGCTATATATCTTATCACAATAAAAACTAAAATTCCACAATAACAACAACTTAGCATATCCACACAAATGGAAAGACCACTTGTATCCAGCATTCTTGCCTGCAGCCTAATATTTCACTATTGATAACCAAAATACGTCCTCTGCATCCCAATAGGTGAGGATGAGTCTTCGTTGTCCTTCAGAACCTTAGTCCCAACAGGGACTAAGAAAGAGGTTTATATACAAGATCTATTATTCACAGTGGCCCTGTTCATGCTCAGAAATGGCTTCATTTTTTAAAAAATTTAGATCATTTTATTGGGGCCTCTTACACTCTTGTTACAATCCACACATCAATTGTATCTGACATATTAGTACATATATCACCATCCTTCTTTTCTAGACATTTACTTTCCATTGAGGCCTTGGGATGAGCTCCTCCCACCACCATCACCCTTGTGGCCCCTTGATATATTATAGATTATTATTTTCATATCTCACCTGACTGCTGTCTCTCTTCCCCTCTGGTTTCTGTTGTTCTTCCCCCTGGATGGGGGTGTGTGGTTATGTGCCTTTCATTACAATTGGTACCCCTTCCCTCCCCACCTCTCTCACCTTACCCCCTAACCTTTGGTATCGATATTCCCATTCCTGCCCTGAGTGATGAGTTTTATCTCTTACCTATACCTATGTACATGCTCCCGTCTAGTCCAGAGTAGGAAGCATCACTGGGGTCATGATAGTGGGGGTGAGGAGGCTTCAAGGGATCAGAGATATATTGCATGATCCATTGGTGCTCTCTACTGCACCCTGATTAACTCACCCCCTCCCTGCGACCCCTCTGTGGGGGGATGTTCCATTGGCCACAGATGGGATTTGGGTCTCCGCTCCAAACCCCCTCATTCTCACCAATGCATTTTTGTTTATTTGTTGTTTGTTGTGAATCTTCTGATTCCCATTGCCCAGTCCCAAAGACACCTCATGATTGTACTGACTGGTGTGCTTCTTCTATGTGGGCTTGTTGCTTCACTGTTAAATGGCCACTTGTTTAACTTCCAGCCTTTAAGACCCCAGATGCTGTATCTTTTAAAGAAGTGGCTTCATTTCGCTGATACATTTTATGGCAACCCTTCTGAACACTGCATCATTATCAACATGCATACACGGTTTCCTGTATCTGCTGGATTCTATTTAAAAATAGGAGTTCTCAATTACCAAGGTTCCATTCTAGAGAAAGGGTTGCTTCAGCAAAGGTTTCTATGATTGCTGCAAGGATTCCTGAGATTCCAGAGGTGGCTGCACAGCTCAAGGTAGAAAATGCTGATGGCCATGCAACCCCAACCTGTTTTTAATACTGAATTTGTCAGGGATTTTTTTTCCTTTCACTTTTGACATATTCCGATTCCATAATTTCAGTGGTTTAAGCAAATTAACGAGTTGTGCAATCATCATCACAATCAATTTTAGAATCTGTCATTCTTGTGCTTATTATTATTAGCTCTCCATCTCCTCCCAACCTTCCCCACCACAACTCTAAGGAACTCTTTACCCAGTTCCTATATCTATAGATTTATCTATCATGTATTTCATATAAAAAACCACACACACACCTTCCCCCACCAATTATAAAATAAAATTCAGCCATCAAATCAAAAGAAAGAAAACAAACATTAGCACAATTTTAAGATGGGTCAGAATGGAAAACAAATGATAAGGTGTTACATTTTAACCTAACATCAGCCTTAATCTACTTTTTGATGTATTCTGTCAAATAGCAAGGCTATTAAATCCCTAGTCAATGGTCAGAGGTGTGTTAGTCCTGGTAGACTAAAAAACCAAATTCATAGACATTCACATGTATATAAGAAAGATGTTTATACACAATATTCAATTGAATATTGAGAAAACATCAGTCCAGATCAAATCCATAAGTCCAATATTAGCCCATATGTCCAATACCCATCTATAAAGTCCTCTTCAGACTGAAGAAACACATACAATGATGCCAAATGAAGGAGGATCACAGGCAAGTGGGTTAAAAGTCTTGAGGCTCCAGTGGTGTTGTAAGCACCTCAGCACTGGCAGGGGTCTCTACATGGCTTCTCTGGCACCAGAGGTCTGGTTGTATCAGGGTAGGTTCATGTGGCTTCTCCAGATCCCAGGGCATAGCACCATGTGTCTTGTCAGTAAAACATCTCTCAGGGAGTGAGCAGAGAGAGACAGTGTCTCCTGCTTCCAAGGAAGAAATACAGGAATTCCCAGAATTCTCAGAAGGCCATGCCCACAGAGAGGCCTCATTGGCTATGAACTTATTGACAGACTAGACTCCACTGCTTCACTCTTAATCCTCTCAAGTCCCAAATTGACACCAGATTATGTAACTACCACAGAGGGGACTACAGAGGCTTAAAAATGTGGATATACTACCAATGGATTATGTGCCTGCACTGTCATCCATAACCTTCTGAAAACCAGGTGTTCAGAATTTAAGCTCAAATAGGCTCCTTCAGTCTTGGATTGTATTATTTTCAGTCTTTGGGTCACACAGGCTGGTGTGCTCCTTTGGTGTGGACTTAGTTGTCACCTCACTTAAGTGATTGCTTGTTTTAAGACAGGCCTTTAAGACTTCAGGCACTATTCTTTCTGATAGTCAGGCACCATCTGATTTTTTCACACTTTTCTATCAAGCCTTCTTCTACCTCTGTTTTTCCAGGCACGTGTGGGGAGCACAGGCTTATCTCCTAGGTGTTGAACATGGTTTATACTCAACCACTCATCTGTCACTTTGTTGTACTCTTTAGTGGCTTGCATGTTTCTATGATGATATGACGATACCACTGGTATTTCAAATGCCAGCAGGATCACACGGGGGGCGGGGGACAGGTTTCATTGGAGCTTCCAGACTAAGAACAGATTACAGAGAAAGAATAGGTTGTCCAATTTTGAGGGATTAGTCACAAAAAAATCTTATGAATAGCAACAGAATATTGTCAGATATAGTGATTGAAAATAAACCCCTCAGTTTGGAAAGCACTCCAAATGTGACCAAGGAAAACCTGCCTCCTCAGAGTAGAGTTAATTTTAATGACATAGATGGAGTAAAGCTTTGGGCACCTTCAGGACTCAAAATGAGAATACAGATGCCCATTAATTATCAGAACATGGAATGTGTGAAGTATGAACATAGGAAAGTGGGAAATCATAAAAACTGAAATGGAGCTCATAAAGATCAATACACTATGCATTAGTGAGCTTAGATGAACTGATAAGGGCCATTTTGAGTTGGATATTATGTAGTTTACAATACCAGGAATGACAAATGCAAGAGGAATGGCATAACATTCATTGTCAAAAAGAACACTTCAAGATTGATTTTGAAGTACAATGCTGTCTGGGATAATATCAATAAACCTACAAATAAAGCCAGTTAATACAACTGTTTCTCAGAATTACACACCATCCTCTAAAGCTAGTAATGAAGATATTGAAGAATTCTACTAATTTCTTCAGTCTGACATTGATAATACTTGGAATGCAAAAGATAGCAATAAAGAAAATGGAACAGTAGTTGGAAGACATGTCCTTGGATAGAAAAGAAGCTGGAGATTGCATTATAGAAGTTTGCAGAAGCAGTGACTTCTTCATTGCACATACCTCTTCAACAACCTGAATGATGACGATATCCTCGGACATCATCAGGTGAAACACACAGGAATTGAATAGAACTGTTGCAGAACTAGCTTTGGATTCCCGTACTTCTATATATCAGTGAGCAAACAACGGTCTGCTTAGTAATTTCAATAGCTCCAATACAAAATGAAATTCCACTGCTCAGGAGTAAACCTAGCCTAGACTACCAATGCTGATAGAGGTTGGACTCTGAAATAAAGAGCATCATCGCAAGACAGATGATGGAAAGAGATGAGGCAGAAGCTCAAATCGTCAGCAAAAAGAAGGCCAACCTTGGTGTGTTGTCTGATTGATTTCCTTATGGCTGCAGATAGTCAAAGTTCCAATTGGAATGAAGATTCTGTTCCGTTTCTCGAGTGGGTAATACCTCAGTTCTTGGATTCACAGGATGAAAGAATTAACGCTGAAACCCAATTTGTAATCCAAGTGGGTTTTTAGGAAGGACAGGACAAGTTTCAGGTTTTACAGTCCCAAACAAGTGGGCATGAGCAACCTCATGGAAAAGAGGACCCACACATGAGGAACTGGGGGGTAAGGAGGGGATCCCAGGGACTGAGGGGTGGAGGGAGCAAGGGGCAAGAGAGGCTGTGGGCCTGAAGGGGTACGCCCAGGCAGCATGTGTGCACCCCAACCCTCTGACCTGCCACTGACCAGTAATAGGGTAAAGAGCTCAGGGGCCAGAGAGTGTTCCCTGCCTTTATTCTAGCCCACCCCCTGACTTGGGGCAGGCCTGGTTGAAGGTATTAGTTGACCCCATTCGCTGGGTTGAGCCCACCTGGGTGATGTCATGAGCCTGGGCCTAGTTTGGACCGCTCACGTGTACCTGCCACCTGACTTGGGGGCTTGGGTATGAGCATGCTTAGCTTGGGGTCTTCATAAGCATCTAATAGCTGCCTGATGTCTTTCCAACCACCTTTATGGCCTTTGCAGGCATGGAAGGGTAAACCCCCTGTTCCTAAGCAACTACCTAAAATTCTTCACATCAAAGAACATGCTTGTCTCCTCTGAATACTGGGTTGATAGGATTTAGAAATTGGATATCCACAATGAGGGGAGATAAACTTTCCTGGGTTTCTCAAATAAGTGGAATAAGGGAGGAACCCTGCTAAATAGTTTTCTCTTTTCCCAAAGGAAGAGAGTGTAGGGGAGATTTTTATATAGGATTCAAATATAAGTGTTCACAGACTTGAAATTGTTAGGCATCAAATGTTTTCATTTTGTTTACTTATAAGATACAAATGGGTATGTTGCATTCTCAATTTTATGCTTGTTAATTGTATCTTGTTAGGTGGATGTCTCACTTTATTAATGTCTTTGGGAATTATGTATGGTTAAAGAGTTGTGCACGAGTGCCAGTTGACAAGGCGTAGACTGTGATAGGTTTTTTGGTCCACTTATGGGAAGGTATTGGTGAAGGTCCAACCTTTCAGTAAGGACACAGCCCAATGAAACTTTCATGAAGGTGTGCCCTGTATAAAACAAAACATATACAGGGTCACTATGAGTCAGAATAGACTCAGGTTTGGGATTGAATAGTTTTCTGAAATTATTTATAATTTTGTTAAATGTGGTACTGTGGTTACATATGAAAATGTGTTTAATTTTTAGTTATGTATTAGAATAAAATACTCATAATTTAAATTAATTTAGAAAAGAAAAAGTAAATAATTATTAAATCTCAGTATTAGCTATATGAATTCATGATGTTATTTGCCCTTCTCTTCTGTATGATGAAAATTTTCACAGTAAAGTCTAAATGCCAAAAGAGAGAGAGAGAGAGACTATGGAGAACTGGCCTCTCTATTGCCCCATGCCTTCCTGCTTGTTTAGATCTTGTATCTGGGTCCTGGGATCAGTGGTGCATGTGGCCTGCCAACCCTGAGAACTATCAATGGCTTGCCATGTTCCTGACAACTTTTGATCTCGAGGACTCTGTAACCACTGGCTTGTGGCCTCCTGCCTTCCTGCTTTGCTTTCCTTCATTGATTGGCAGGGCCAAGAGTTGGGAGGGACCACTAGCATTGAACCCATGAACTTGTGTTGGACTGAACCGGACCACTTTATTGATATAAAGTTCTCTTTGGATCTAAAGTTCTTTCTTCTACATATATGAATGTCACTGGTCTTGTTTCTCTGTCACCCAGCCTAACACACTTGGCACTTTGAGTCACCTCAGATGCATGGTCAATCAATAAGGAGACTGCATATGAGTGGATGCATTTGAATTATGGTGTTAGCAACAACTTGAAAACACGGTAACCTGCCAAAACAACAAATCTGTTTTGGAAAAATAAAATCTGATTTGAAAGAAGTACAGCTAGAATGCTCTTTGGAAGTGAGGATGTCAAGTCTTCTAACATATGAGTTTTTTTCAAATCTATATATTTAAATTTATTTTTACAAAACAACCTTATCAGCTTCAAAGTAGTCTCCTTTATACTTAATACATTTGTCAAATCTACAGTTCCATTCACAGAAACATTTTTCAAACTTATCTGCTTGGATGGCTGACAGCATCTCCCTAGTTTTTTAATTCACCTCTTCTAGGTCATCAAATCGCTATACTTTCATGTCCCTCTTCATTCAAAGAAACAAAGTCACATGGAGTGAGCTCAGGTGAGTAAGGTGTGTGGGGCAAGAGAGGCATGTTGTTTTTTTGCCCCAAACTGATGCACTGAGATGACGGCGTGGGTAAGTACATTGTCAAAACCAGTCCCCCATCTGCCACAAATCAGGCCTTTTTTGTCACACAGTGTTACAATCTTTTCAGAACCTCTAAATAGAAAGCTTGATTAACACTCTGACCTGGTGGAAAGAACTCCAAATGTACTATGAGTTGGCATTTTCATACATTTGGGAAGTTGATGGACATCCAGAATGAGGTTTGTCATCAATTGACATTTCACCTTTTTTGAAACAAAAAAACCACACAAACACTTGAGTTTTTCCCATAGCACTGTCCTTGTAATCTGAGTCGAACATCACAACAGTTTCTGTGGCATTTTTCCCAAACAAGAAACAAAATTTGCAGCTGCACTCTGTTCTCTTAAATTGGCTATCACTAAAAGCAAGGTTTGAGCAAAACTGCTTTTACAAAAAAATTCACTGTGACCAGAGAGAACCTTCCCAGGCAGTGTCACTGGGTGCACTAATAGAGTGAGTTGCTTGATTTTGCTCACCTAGAGGGGAAAAATGCACACTACAAAAGCTCTGCACCACCCAGTGCAATTCTGTTTTGGGGGGTGTACCCCTCCTATATCGGGATATGGAAAAGGATACTAGGCTTGATGAACTAGAGAGTCAGTGAAAAAGAGGAAGACCCTCAACAAAGTGAATGGATACTGTGGCTGTGACAGTGGGCTCAAGCATCACAATAATTGTGAGGATGACACAAGACCAGGCGTTGTTTTGCTGTGTTGGATACAGGGTCACCAAAAGTCCAAACTGACTCAGCTGCACCTAACAACTAATTGAAAAGTTGGTGGTGGCATAATGAAGGGTAATGTAACAAAGAGGAACTGTTGAAGCCCTGGTGGGGACTGAGCATGATAGTGGTACAGGAGGAAAGTCAAGGGAAATAGAGGAAAGAGCTGGGAGGAAAAGGGAATTTATAGAGGTCTAGATAAAGACGTACATATGCAAACATATTTATATATGAGGATGGGGAAATAGATCTAT
>NW_022103924.1:6353992-6378653 GCF_000313985.2 Echinops telfairi
TAATTTATAAATTATCAAGGGCTCATGAGGGAAGGGGGATTGGGGAGAGAGGGGAAAAATAGAGGACCTGATGCCAGGGGCTTAAGTGGAGAGCAAATGTTTTGAGAATGTTGAGGGCAATGAATGTACAAATATGCTTTACACAATTGTATGTATAAGCCCCTAATTAAATGATTAAAAAAAAAGTTGGTGGTTCAAATACCACAGGAAAAAGACCTGGTCATCTACTTCCCTAAGATTACAACCACTGAAAACCCTATGTGGCACAGTTCTACTTTGACACACACGAGTCACCATCAGTTGGAACCAACTCAACAGTAATGTGTTTGGTTTCAGTTATGGTTGATTGCCTAAATCCTTCCTTTGCCCATGTCTTCTCTCCTATACATCAGGGATGGGGACTGTCCAGCCCACAGCTCAGATATGGCCTGTGAAAACATCACTACTAGCTAACATCACAAGCCTCACCAAAGAGAAGCAGTTCTAGCCATCACAATAGGGGTGAGTTAATTAAATGTTTGATTAGTATAGATTGTCAATTATGTTTTAAATATCCACGTGGCCCTTAGGAGAAAAAAACTTTCCCCATCCCTGCTATACAAGAAGAAACTTGGCTAATCAAAAATCATACTCACAGTTCAGCTGCTTACTGTTCTTGTTTTAACCTGGTTTCCCCTCCTCCATTTTCCTCTCATCACGCTCATATAGGAAGATAATCTCCTGACCTTGGGGCCACATGCCTGTTGATGTAACCTTGGATATGTTTATATGTCACAATGGGCATTTGCTCAATACTTCTTAGGCATCTTCACATTACAAGTCCTGAGGCTACAGGGTGAAAAAGACCCAGTCCCTACCCACTGGAGCTCAGAGACTCATGAAGGAGGGGGTTGTGCACAGACCATTGTAAAACCAGCAAGCAGTAAGTCAGCTATAGGTAAGAGTTTCAGAGTGTTATGAGTATATAGGAGACGTAAAGTAAGGTTGTCTGGGATTGGTAGGGAGGAGTTGGGAGAGGATGATGGTGGCTAGAAACAGACAGGGCTAAGAGAAAAGACTTGATTCATTTCTACATAAAGGGTCTGGGAGACTCACTTCTTTCCCAACAGGTCACGGAAGACTGGAGCCCTGTTCCCACTGGCCTTATACAATAGTCCTCCTCTTTGGCTCCCCACCGTAAGCAGCCAGTCCTCTCCCTCTGGACTTCAGCCCCTATCTTTCCCATTCATGTTCTCTCTCTGCCACACTCAGTCCTGACTTCTCTAGGCTCTCTCCACCCCATGCTGTTTGCTTCCCTTTGGCCAGCCAGCCTGAAGGCCACAGCCCCATGAGAGCTGAGAACCAGGTGGTCCTGAAAAGGAGAAAATCAGAGAATGGTAACAGAATTCCTTCCCTCCTTTCCCAGAACCTGCTCAAGGGGACAAGCTGGCCCTTATCTTGGACCAAAATCGAATGATGGAAAAAACAACAAACTGGTCAGACTGGCTTTCATCCAAAGCTGCCAGACATTACCTCCTTTTCCTGCCCCCACCAACCTGCCAGTCCTTAAGGGCACCACTAAAACTACATTCCAACCAGTAAAGTCTCTGAGCAGCTCAAATTCTCTGGGGAACTGTCTGCAAAGCTTCTATACTCCAACATTAAGTCAAGCACAGACAGTATCCGGTGGTTACTTATTATTATTTTTTTAATGGAATTGTAGTTTCTGGGTGTTGATGACTCACAAGACTAAGGCTGGTTGTTGGGTGACTACATTACCACATTGGGTAAAATCCCAGTCATTGCCAGTTTCCTAGAGAAAGGATAAAGGCCCGGGAATAGGCTCCCTCCCCAACTCACCCCTGCCTGACTGTGAGAATGGACTCAGTGGCAGTGGACTTGCTGTTATTGTTTGTTTTGGCAGATACACCGTTTTCTTTGGTATCAAAGGAGGTAAAAGAAAGAGGGCTACTGGCTCAGAAAAGTAGAGCACAGCTAGAGTTACTCACAGGTCATGTTATGTAACTGAGCAGAGCAGTGTCCCCTTATCTGGGTTCTCATCTTTGGGGGTCTTGCTTCTTTCTTTGGAAGGCCATCTTACAGGCCAAGTGCTGCTTCCTTCCTTAAGTGAACCAGAAACAGATCCCTGGCACCGACACTAGATCCCAGTCCTCCCTGTTTCTGAAAAGACAGGAACTATCCTTGGCCACAACTGGAGACTCCGCACAGGCCTGATTCCCCACGGCTCTTGTGACAACAAGCTGAGTGCGAATATCACAAGATGTCATTGTCACATTTCTTCTGATGGGCTCCTGTGGAGCCCCCTCTAAGAAGTGTGGCTGTTAACGTTAAAATCTAATTCAGTTTGTACGTGAAGTCACAGAACTCCAGCTTGTTGGTCATTAAATGTTTACTGAGCCCTCACTATAAGCATTGTGTCTCATGTTATAGAGGAAACAAAATTAATGTGATAGCCCCAGCCCCCTGGGAGCTGACCCTCTGCAAAGAGGGTATCAGGACATGAGAGAGCTCTTGGGGTGGTGGTGAGGGTCACTAAACAACTAACAATTACAAAAACACTTCCAAGGGGCTGGGAACTTTTCTAAGCACTCTCTGTGGACCACCTCCTCACAATGCCAGGTAATAGGCACCATACTTAGTGGCTTTCATAGTGTCTACAGGATATGGAGGCTACAGGATTATCAAGAAAGGATTTAACAGAGCATGTTCTATCCATCATACTCAATGGGGGCGGGGGTGGGTGGGAAATAAGACAAGTACAGGTCACCTGTTGCAGTTGTATGATCACTCTGAATCCTTGGGATACCATAAATAGAATGGTGCTCCATTTTCAATGACTGAGTTTTCCTAAGTGGATCACCAGGTCTTTCTTCCAAGGTACCCCCTGTGAACTTGAACCTCCAATCCTCTGGTTAGCAGCTGAGTGCATTAACCCTTTACACCACCCAGGGACTCCAGTAGAAGTAAACAGGATGGAAAATAATAAATGCCATGTTGGTAGAGAGGTTCCAAGAAGTGGGAAACAATAACCACCACGAGGGAAACAGGGAACTCCATAGAAAGTTATTTTGACAGGGTAGACAATTAGACTGTCACAATGAGTATAGGGGCTTGGAACCTGACACCCCCACTCCCACCCCCACCCCCACCACCATGTTGAGGACCACATGTAGTAGGAAATTAAGGGACATGCCTAGGAGCTGTCAGAACATTGTGAGAGAAATGTCATAGTAATTTAGTGGAGCTGTAATACAAAGACCACAAAAGGGTGACTTTGAAGATCCAAAATTTTGTTTTCTCACTATTCTGAGGGCCAAAAGACCAAATCAAGATGTCAGCAATATTGATTCCTTTCTTGTATGTGGCCCCAGGTGTTCTTTGGTTCTCGGCAATCTTCACATGCCATCTGTCTCCTCCAGCATCTGTTTCTGTTCAGCTATTTTTGTAACTTAGATTTAGGACATAAACTAAACTGGTATGGACTCATTAACATAACAAAATTCTATATCCAAACAGTATTATATCCCCAGATATAAACCACAAACCAAACCCATGGCAATGGAATTGATTCTGACTCATAATGATCCTATAGGACAGAGAAGAACTGCTTCATAAGATTTCCAAGACTGTACTTTACAAAAGCAAACTTGTCACTTCTTTTTCCCTAAAGAGATATTAGTGGGAAGAGCTGATCTTTTGGTTAGCAGCTAATGATTTAATCACTGTGTTACCTGGATATAGGGTTTGTGTTAGTCAGGAATGACTATAGAAACAAACTCATAGACACTCATATGTGTATAAGAAAGAGCTTTATATAAAAGAGCAATTGTGTATTGAGAAAACATCCTAGCCCAGTCCAGATCAAATCCATAGGTCCAATATTAGCCTATATGCCTGATACCAGTCTATAAATTCCTCTTCAGACTCACACAATACTTGCAATGATGCCAAATGCAGGAAGACCGCAGGCCAGTGGGTGTGGATCCAGTGGCAGTAGAAGCACCTCAGCACTCTCATGGGTTTCCATGTGGCTCCTCCAGCTCCAGGGTTCTGGCTCCATGTGGCTTGTCAGCAGGAAGATGAAGCAGAGAGAGTGTGTGTCCTGCCTCCAAGGAGGAAGACAGGAGTTCCCAGAATCCTCAGGAGAAGGCCATGCCCACACAGAGGTCTCATTGACTGACCAGACTCCACCCCTTTGCTCAAGTTGACAAGAGATTCTGCAAGTACCACAGAGCTAAAATTCAAACATATTGGGGGTGGAGAAGGCACGCTTCAATCCATAACAAGAGCCATGGTGGACACAGATGGAGATATAAACTGTGCTTGGAATGCAAAAAGCTCTGCAGACTAGATGTAGTTAGGTTAAAACGTAATACCTTATCATTTGATCTTCTTTCATCTCCTTTTAAAGTTGTTTCCATTTTCAATATTTTCTGCTTTCCCTTTTATTGAGGTTTTCCCATGCTTTGTCTCCTCATTTTTGTTTGTTCACTTACATCCTGATTGAATTTTGTGTGATTTTCTGTATATGAAATCCAGGATAAGTAGGTCTTTAGAGAAAGTAACTGTATAAAGGCATGGCAGGGGAGGATGTGGGGAAATAGGGAGCTAGCAACACATATGAAAAGAAAATGTTCAAAAATATATTGTGGTGCTGATTGCACAAATCTTAATGGTTGAAGGATTAAATTGTATGATATTTGAAGTTATGCCAATAAAAACTATGGAAAAAGAAAGTTCTGCAGTCTAGGCTAATGAATTTGTACAATGTGAGGCTGGGAAAGCCACTGAAGGCTTTGAGCAAGAGCTAATCTCGATCTTTGTCATAAATAAAGGACATATATATATATGCATATGTATCACACATGTATATATACATATATATGCATATATATACTCCAAAAACTCAGCAAGAAAATTAATGGAGTTAATTTTGAGTTAAATTGAAAGACTTAGCTAAGTGTCAGGGTTTAAGGGTATAAGAACAACACACACACAGAACAACATACAATAATTAATCAGATTCCTTTCCATTAACAAAGAGAGCTTTGAAAAGAAAAACAATATAATTTACAATAGCCACCAAGAAGGTGAAATACTTATAAATAAGTATAACCAGAGAAACAAAAGATTCATAAAAAGAATGCTACAAAACACTACCATAGGAAACCAAAAGAGGCCTACATAAAATGGAAAAATATACCATGTTCACAGATACGAAGACTTCACATTGTGAAAATATCAACATCATCCAAAGCAATTTGCAGGTATAATACAATTCTGACCCAGATCCCAAGATAGTTTTCTAAAGAGATGGAAGAACTAATGACTGGATTTATACAGTAAGGAAAGACACCTGGATAAACAGAGCACTACGAAAGAAGGTAAAAGAGCAAAACATGAGGTATCTCATTCCCCAATCTCAAAATCTGCTACACAGCCACTCAAATTTGCTGCACAGTAGTGAAAACAGCCTGGTACTGGTACGATAACACACATGTTGACTAATGAAACAGAATTTAGAACACAGAAGGAAATCCATGTACCTATGGACAGCTAGACTTTGACAAAGGGCCAAAAGCCATCACATAGGGGAAGAGATAGTCTCTTTAACAAGTGGTACTGACAAAACTGGATTTCCATTTGCAGAAAAATGAAACAGAACCTATATCCACACTACCTAGCAAAATGAACCAAAGAGCAATGAAAGACCTAAATGTTAAACTCAGAAATATAAAGATCATCAGTGAAAATAGAAACATACTTACGATTCCTAATACATGGCATAAATACACTATCAAACATACCTGAAAACAGTCAAACAGTGGAAGAAAAGCCAGATGACTCGGACTTCCTAAAATGAGATATTTATGTGCAACAAACAATTCCACCAAAAGAATTAAGAGAGAGAACCCTTAGGCTTGGGAGAAATTTTAGTAATGACATATCAGATAAGAGACTCTAAAATTTATAGAAAACTTCAACCAAAAAAACCCAAAAAACAATCCATTTAAAAATTGGTAGAGGATATGACATTCTGTTGGTCAGCAAATATAAAAAATGCAGAAATCTAAAACAAAAACAAAGAGATATCATCTTATCCCAGGATTGATGGCAAAATTTAGAAAACCTGAAAAATAAATACAGGTGAGGATGTGGAGACAATGGAACCCTCATATTTTCCTGGTGGGATTGTAAATGGTATAACAATTGTAAAAAATGGTATAGCACTTCTTCAAGAAGTTGGAAGAAGAAATATCACATAACCCACCAATCCTTCTACTTGTTATATATCCTAGAGTTGTAACACAAATAGATATATGCAGACTCGTGTTCATTGAAGCACTATTACAATAGCAAAAAGATGGAAACAAGCTTGGCACCCATCAATGGAAGGATGGATACATATGCACAATGGAATAGTATACAGCCTTAAAGAATAATGATGAAGATGCAAAACACTTTATAGGCGAGACAAACTTTATACAGAGTGAAATTATCACAAAAGGACAAATATTGTATGATTATTATAAAAATTCAAGCAGAAGTTTTCACATTAAAGGAAACATTCTTTGATGGTTACCAGGAATGAGAGGGAAAGGGTGGATAGGTTAAAGGATAGAACGTAGGCATGTGGTAGCTTTGGTGAAGGGAAGACAATATAAAATATACAAAGAGGGAATTGGCAATAAAATGATGGTGGCCACAGGCAGACATTGAGTGGTCTTAGAGTTAAAGGCAACAGAGGTGGTTACTGTTATATATAACATCCTGCAAAAATTGTGATCTATGAGTAGATGCAGATTGAATGTGTGACAGAAGATATTTGTATATGGATATTTACCTTTACTGACAATGTATCCATGAATGTAGTAGACTCTACTACATTGGGTTCAAAGTTTTCCTAAGAAAACTCAAATTTTCAAAAATTGTATCTTAAAAGCGATTATTTTAAAAGTCAGGGAAGGAGGAAGCAAGAGTTTCACACTCTCCACCACAAAATTAATTTTGCCTGTAAAAATTTCAATAATAGTGGTTTTTATTTTAGTTTTAGGTTTTTCATTTTTTTATTAAGTATATGTTGAAATGATCATTTTCCCTTCTCCACTTTCTCTTTCCCCTCCCCCCTCTCCCAGCTCCTGTAGCCTTCAATGTCTGCCTCTTTGAGTGTGAAAACATTTTTTCTTTGTATTTTCTTTTATAAGAGTGGTATTATGCAGTCTTTGTCTTAGGAGATTGATTAGCTTTGTTGATTACACTGTCTCCCAAAGGTCTCGATGTCATGAGGTGTTTTACAGTTATCATTAATTTTTAGAGATGCATGAAATTCCATTCTATGTATGTGCCAGAGTTCATTTAACCATTTCTCCACAGTTGGGCATTTTGTTGCCATCTTTTTGCTATTGTGTTTAGCACTGTGATAAATAAGGACTTACCTGTTAGTGCCCTATTCTTTATTTCCTTGGGATATATACCAAGTAGATTACAGGTCCATGTGGTATTTCTATTTGCATTCGTTTTAGCAAGCCCCATACCATTTTCCATAGTGGATGCATAATTTTGCACGCCCACAAGCAGTGAATGAGTGTTCCAGGTTTTCTACATCCTCTCCAGGAGTTGTTATTTTCCATTTTTTTGAATTTTGTTCTCAGTGCAAGTGTCAGGTGGTATTTCATTGTGGTTTTACTTTGCATTTCTCTTAAAGTTAATAATCTTGAGCATTTCTTCACATAATTGTTGACTGCCTGAATGTCACAGTCTAGTCATGTCATCTGCCCAATTGAAAACAAGATTATTTGTGTTTTTCTTATTGCCGTGTTGCAGTTTTCTATAGATTTTTGAGCTAGCCCCTATGTTTGAAATATTTTGCTTGATTTTCCTATTATTGACTTTTAATTTGATAGCATTGTGATCTCAATGTTTTTCAATGTACAGATGTTTGCTTTGTGGCCTAACATATGATCTATTCTGAAAGATGTTCCATGTGTGCTGGAAAAGGATATGTGCTGTTGTTAGGTAAAGCGTTTTGTATAAGACATCAAGTTGACAATTGTGTTGTTTAGTTCTTCTGTATCTTTGCTAATTTTCATTCCAGTTGATCTGTCTTTCCTCAAGAGTAGTGTACTGAAGAATCCTACTGTGTTAGGCTGGGTTGACTAGAGAAACAAATCCAGTGACACTCACATGTATGTAAGTGAGCTTTATATCAAGACGTAATTATATATCAGGGAAACATCCCAGCCCAGTCCTACTCAAGTCCATAATTCTGATATTAGTCAATAAATCCCTCTTTCCACTCACCCAGTCACATGCAAATAATACAGAATGCAGGAAGATCACAGGCCAATGACTGCAAAGTCAGGTGGAGCAGACATCAGTCGAAACATGGCAGCTCTCAAGGTATTCAGCAAGCAGGAACGTCAAGGCAGAGAGAGAGAGGGATTTCTCTCCAAAGAGTTATGTATCTTGGTCAAACCTCCAAGGGAGTTTATCAAACTGTGACCTGATTGACAGGCTAACCTCCACCCACATCTTTTTACAGGTGCCATGTGGGCACAAAACTACCTATCACACCTACCATTATTGTAGTATTGTTTACGTGTCTCTCCAACTCTGGGGGTCTTCCATTGCTGCGTAGATTAACATCTTTGCTAATGTCTATGGTTATGTTTTCTTGCTTGTTTGTGGCTTTAGTCATTATACAATGGCCTTATTTGGGTCTCATAATGGCTTTTACTTTTATGTCTCTTTTATCAGAAACTCCTGCTTTTTCCTTTTTGACTACCTTGATAAATATTTTTTCCACCCTTTGATTTTTAGTCTGTTTTTGTCTTTGTGTCTGACAGGTGTTTCCTATAAGCAACATATTGATGAGTAAAATTTCCCCATCCATTTTGCTAGTCTCCTTTAATTTGTGAATTTAATGCATTTACATTACTATGGACAGGTATGATTTTATTGCTATCATTTTGCTGGACTTTTTTTTTAATGGTGCTATTAGTTTCTTTGTTCTTTGTAATTTTCTGTGCTGATTTAAGTTTGTTTGTGGGTTTTCTTGTCATTTTTTCCTTTGCTTTAAAAAAAAATCTTACCAATTTGTAGGTTTTTATAGTTTTCTCTTTTTAGTTGGTTCAGGTTTTACCATTTTATTTGTAGTTAATTATTTTTTTTATTATTTTATTTTCAGGTTTAAAACAATTTGTTAGCTTTTATGAACTACTCAATTTCTTCTCCATTTAACTAGTTTATATCCACTCTCTTCCCTCTATTATAAAAGTGGTTTTAATAGTTGGGCATGTGTAGCTGTAAAGGCGACACGTTTTAAAGCAATCAGGTTTTTGCCTCTAGCATCTGCTCCAGATTGGTGGGCTTCCTTTTCCCCTAAGCACCAGCACCATTGTGTATGCTGTCCTCACTGCCCATTCTCTGGGATTTATACCTTCCTAATGTGCTCTGTTTGTAACTCTTGGCCAATAACATTGACTATCACCCTCCCCCTCCTCTGAAGTGCTAAATCTAATGGATGTTTCCAGTTCTGAGTGTGTTATAATCAATAGTGGCAAATTATATCTCATAATCAATCGATTGTGCTATATCCAGATCACCTTATGAGGACTGAGATGGAAGGCCTCTAATTATGGAGTGCCTAGTCTGTGGACCCTATTGGAAGAAAACAGCTAGCCAGACTACAAGGGACATGAGCCAGCAAAGACTAACATCTGTGCAAAGAGTGATCAGGAGAGAAAGGAAGAATGGTCAAGATGTTGCCTTGTTGGACTTAATAGAGTCTCCAACTTATTAGAAATGTAAGTAAAGGAAAGGGAATTAAAATGGACAACTGGTCTGCTAGGACCCCTCATTTCTATGAGATCTGATGTGCTTCCCAAGGAGTGTTCATCCTGACATGAATTCCCCAAATATGCAGCCTGTTATGTCTCAGATGGCCCACAGGTGCCTTGGAGGATTCATAGGAAAAGTAGGTGTTATTATTGCCTGAGAGTCAAGGCCGACTCATGGCCAGCCCATGTGTGTAGAGCAGAACTGTTCTGTTAGATTTTTCATACTGCGATCTTGCGGAAACAGATCTCTATTCCTATCTTCCAAGGCACCTCTGGGTGGCTTTGAAATGCCAATCTTTTAGCTAATAGATTTTAATTTTGTACAGTAGAAATATGTGCTTGTAGTGATTTCACAGTAATCTCATTTTCCTCTCAGTAACCATTGCATATTTAAATATTGAGTGTTATCCCTAAGGACTTTGTTAATCTGGTTGACCTTATAACATTCATGGTTAAGGTACAGTTCCTCTTAGCTAACATATACCTCACACCTTTTGTTTGTTTATGTCTATTAAATTTGTGATCTTTATTATTGCTATTGGGTTATATTAGACTTAATTGCATTTCTAAACAGGGGATGTGACTCAACAGTGTTCAATGAGGAATCAAAACTGTGATGGAATAGTAATGCATGTCCAACAAATCAGAATAATCTAATGAATGCACAGAATGACTGACCCCAGAATTTCAATCAGTACTTACTGAGCTAAGCAACTGTGTGTGTGTGTGATTGAAAGTGAGACTGAATAGGAAATGTCACAATGAATATGAAGAAATTGTATTTTATTCGATCAAAACTGTCCCTGCCTTAGTGCCCAGAGAAAAATTATAAAATCTCACCAAGTGATTTCACTAAAGCTTTTGAATTATTAAACAAGCAAGTATGACATTCTAGTAAACCAATGGAATCTTCCAGAACAAAAATGTGTTAATTCTTCTCAGGGCAAATTGGTTGATTTCAATGCCAAACAGAATAGAGACAAAAATGCCCAACACATTATTCAAAGACTGTAGTCACTGAAATAAAACCAGGTACATGTTACCTTATTGTTATAGAGCTTTTGTTAAAATTAAAGAGGGTATTGAAGGAACAATATTATCTGGACTTGGAAGTACCTTGTAAGGATTCGCTAATGTACTGCAGTGAAAGGACTTTTTCACAGAGCTTAGCTATAGAGAAGCTAGGTCACGAGTTTGATTGATTGACATTTATGAAATCATGAGACATGAGAAATGACAAGACATCTTAAACATCATTTTGCTAACTAAACTTTGTCCTACTAATCAGAAAGTTTGAATTATTTAACAGCTTATTCTATGGACATTTCTAGAATTCTATGGATATACTGGGTGACTGATCTTCCTGGGAGTATGCTGTGAGAGGAAGGGATAGGAAGAGAGGAGGGTTCCTGTGTGTTTCTTGAGGAATGTTGGCTACATGACTTTTGAAAATCAACTCAGAATAAGCACTAAACAGGAAAAAAAAAGTCAATCTGGCCTGCATCTTTGGCAGAAGCCAAAGAACAAAGACTTGTTCTTTTTGAGCTCCTTTACAGGACTCAGCAACTGAGTTAATCATATGTGCAGTATTCAGAGAGAAACAAAACAAGTTATTGGCAAAATAACGTAATACAAAATCGTATTGTACAAATATGGTACAACTATAACAATATACAAGTTAGATAAACATTTAAATTGCAACAATGAAGTAGTGTACACTTTTTGATATAAACATTGCATCCTTTGTATACAAGGTTCCAAGACTCTGCACAGATACGAAAAATCCATGGATGCTTAAGACCCTTCTATAAAACGATGCAGTGTTTGTATGTAACCTACACATAGCTTCTGGATACTTTAAATCATTTTACTGCTGCATCAGGTGCTTTTCTTTCCTTTGTAAAGAAACTGTTTTCTGCTTTAAAAAAATAATAAATCATTTCTAGGTCACTTGTAATGTCTAATACAATGTAAGTACTATGGAAGTAACATTCTACCCTCCCTAGAAACCTTTGAGGGATGACTTTGACCACTTTTAGAAGTAAGATTTTCAGCGAAACAAAGAATGCACAAACATAAATTTCAAATAAATGAGCTACTAATTGAACTCCAACAGCGGGTGCTGGAGAAAAGCTGGGGACCTGTGAGATGTCAGGCGACTACAACAGGCTGCGCCTCCACATCCTTGCATTTGACTGGATTCAATACAGTGCTTGGAGCATGGTGGCAAAGTCAAGTTCTTCTTCCTGGAAGTTTAACTGATGAATGTTTTCAATCATGGTTGTTTGAACTGGTGGATGGGGAGCCTATGGAGATGGAGAACTGACTGTAGATACATAAGGAAGAAAAACACCCGATGCTTTGAAACCCGGTGAAAAGGTATGGAGGGACACGAATATTCATTGCCGGGCTGTTCACAATAGCTTAACGGAGGAAATATCAACAGCTGGCTGGATAAACAAGAGGAAGTACCATATATTCATACAATGGAGTATTACTCCTCTAGAGAAATAAGTTTCTGATAAACACACCAATGTGGATGAACCTTGAAAACATGGTGCTACGTGAAATAAATCAGAAGAACTAATAGCCTAAGAGTCCTTTGATGTGAAATGTCTAAAAGAAGCAAAGACATAGAGACAGAAGCTTACCAGTGGTTACCAGGACTGGGAGGGTGGGAGGTGGGAGGTGACGGCAAACTTGTGGGAAAGATAATGGTGATGGTAGCACAGTGTAGTGAGTATCATTAATGTCGCTGCTTCACACTTCTAAAAATGGCAAAAATGACCAATTTTGTTATATGTATATTTTTTAACACCATAAAAAAATGGCAACAAAAATTATTACAGGAGCCAGGCTGTGGACACATGAAGTAAAGTGCCCCAGTACCAGCTCTTAAGAAATGTTTGTAGTTGGCACAGGAGGCAGGCTGTGGCTCTGGGAGTAAAGGAAGCTGGCACCAAGGGGGCATTCACATCACACTGTTGGATTCTGATTCCATATGAGAAGACCTTTTGGAAATGATGATGGTGTTGCTAGGTGCTCTTGAGCAGACAACAGATGGAAACACTGCCTGGTCTTGTGCCATCCTCATGTTACTGGAGCTTTAGGTGCTTCCCTTCCCAAAGTAAAGACTTACTTTGAGAGACACAGAATGAGGTTTTCACATACAGAATTTTATTAAGAACCTCCTAGGACAGATAGAAATCACCACAGCAGCCTCCATGGCAGGCTCTCTGACACTTTTCTCTCCTCCTTGGCCACGTGAAAAACAGGCTTTTAAATATTCGTGGGAAGAAGGAAGTTCCACTGTGGGTAGCAAGCATTCCTGGGAAATGTAGTCCCAAGATATTGCAGGGATTCTGCACATGCTCAGTCCAAATGGCCACCTTTTCCCCCGATGCCCTACCACACTCACAATGGTTTTGTTTGAGCCTATTGCAGCCACAATGCCAATCCATTAAAGGTTCTCATTTTCGATAACCTTCTACCATACCAAGTATGATGTTCTGCTTCAGAAGATTCCCCGAGGGTGCAAACAGTTAACATGCTCAGCTGCTAACTGAAAAGTTGAAGGTTGGAACCCAATCCAGAGGCCTCTCCAAAGAAAGTCTTGATAATCTGCGTCTGAAAAATCAACCCCTGAAAATGGAGTACCGTTCTACTCTGACACACATTAGGGTGCCATGTTTTATTCTGAGCCTGCAGGGAAGCCATCCTGAGCTTTCTTCGGAAGCGCAATCACGTCGGTTCCCACTCACAGGGACCCTATGGACAGCAGATGCAACACTGCCCCGTCCTGGTCCATTCTACAATTGTTCTTCTGCGGGAGCCCATTGTTGCAGTCACGGGGTCAGTCCATCTCATCAAAGGCCTTCCTCCTTTTCACTGCCCCTTTACCAAGCTCAATGTCCTTCTCCAGGGGCTGGTCTCTCCTGATAACATGTCCAAAGTATGTAAGACAAGTCTCACCATCCATGCCTCTAAGGAGCACTCTTCCTCTAAGGAGCTGTACTTCTTTCAAGACAGATTTGTTCTTTTGGAAGTCCATTGTACTTTCTTTTTATGTCCATTGTACTTTCAATAGTCTTCACCAGCACCATAATTCAAATGCATCAATTCTTCTCTGGTCTTCCCTATTCCATGTCCAACTTTTACCTGCATATGAAGCAATTGAAAATACCATGGCTTGAATAAGGCACACCTTAGTCTTCAAGTAACATCCTTGCTTTTCTTGAGCTTAGAAGTGTGAAATAGAGTTAATACAAAAAAGCACCCTTCCCTGACCATGTTTTTGCAGGATTTCCATTGCTGGCCCAGTCTATTGTCCTTCTGAGTGCCAACTTATGACTCAACCATAACCTTGCCCTTTGACTTCCAAAAGGAACTTTCTGGGAACTGAGTGGGAAGCTGAAACCCCAAGAGAATCCGGGGACTCCATGTAGGTCACTTTCTTCTGGGAACTTGCATCGAACTAAGGCAAAGTTGTGTGTTCCTCTCACACAGAGAGGAACATTTTTCTATGCCATTTCCAAAGTAAGCTGGACTGTGTTAGGAATGCAGGTATTGATGGGGAAAGCAAAAGCAGGAAAATGCAAATGGGAATGTCTGCAAAACTAAAGCATGGTGGTCCCCTGGGGTCTGAGGGAGGGAATTCCTTTAGGGAGGGGAGTTACAGTTTCTGAAGTGCTGATAATATTCTGTCTCAATTGTGTATTAATTGTGATCTGGTTCCTTTCATTTTTATTCTTTAAATAACACATAAACATGATGCTGTACTCATATGCTGTTTTCATACTCAGGAAAGCTAGAGGTTGAGAGACATGTCTTTGTCAAAGTTTTTGAAAAGAGAAACGAGATTTTAAAAAAAACGAAACAAGCAAACCCTTGCTCCTGTCTTGCTAATTCCAATCAAACCAGTTTTCTGGCTTGGAGTGGCTGTTTTCAGGGTGTGTTTTCACCACACCATCAGTCAATTGCACAGTTTGAACCTATACACCAGGACTGAAAAATCTTGAGTCTTTAAAAAATCATTTTATTGGGGGCTCATAGAGTTCTTATCACAATCCATACATCCATCCATTGTGTCAAGCGCATTTGTGTATATGTTGTCATCATCATTTTCAAAATATTTTCTTTCTACTTGAGCCCTTCGTATCAGCTGATTTTCCCCCTCACCCACCCTCCCTCCTGAACCCTTGATAACTTATAAATTATTACTTTTTTCATGCCTTACACGGACCGATGTCTCCCTTTACCCACTTTTCTGTTGTTGTTCCCCAGGGTGGGGGTTATATGTAGATCATTGTGATTAGTTAAAATCTTGATTCTTGATATGGATAATAAACTATCAGGAATTCTTAAGAAGAGCAAACAGTAGTGAATATGGCTGAATTGTGGGATTTCTTCCCCCTTCTGTGGAAGAAGTGGCATATAATCTGTTGCTGTTAGCTGCTGTCAAGTTGGCCCCTCGCTCAAGGTTAACAGGATGGAATGTTGCTCAATTCTGCACCATATTCATGATCAGACGGCCATGATCTATAGAGTTTTCATTGGCTGAATTTCATAAGTAGATCAGCAGCCCTTTCTTCCTAGCCCATCTCTTTTTGGAAGCTCTACTAAAACCTGTTCAGCATTTTAGCAATATGTAAGCCTCTAATGACAGATGGGTGGTGACTGAGCATGAGATGTACTGGCTGGAGTGAACTCCTTCCTGCACCCAAAGTGAGAAATCTACCAGGGAACCACCAAGGCTCTCCATGTGTGATAAGTAGGTTTATTGTGCCAATGAAAACATGTGGGATTAACTGAAGGGCAGAGAGATAAATGGCTCCATGAGCCTTGCCTTTCTTGTCTCTTGCTCTTTGATGATCTGACCAGTGTGCGGCTGCCTTAGCTGGTTCTCTGCCTCAACTTGCAAGCTACACTACCTGCGGGACACCACACCCATGTACTGTGTCGCAATAGTTTGAGGTTCCTTTGAGACTGCTTTGCCACGCTACTGAAGCATACATCACTTGAGCCGGGGACTGTTGGACCCTGTCATCTGGCTGACTGTTGGTGACCTGCCTTGCTGTTTGGTGCCTGGGGCCGGATTGCCTGAATTGCTCTACAGAGGACTCAGCTGTCTGATTCCTTGACTTGCTCCCGGTGACCCTCAAGACTTGAAGGACTGCCAGTGTATTAGCTGCCTCACAGAAGTGAGTTGCACTGAGCCATTTGTACTGTTGTATAGACTAATTAGCTGTTTATTTTGTATGATATATATAATCATAAGTGTCCTGGTCTTGTTTCTCTAGAGAACCCTGTCTAACATACCATGTCATTTAAAATTGCAAGTTGCAAGAAAACCTGAAGAAATGCTTTCCAGAACCAAACACTTCCCACAGCCAAAGTGTGGTTAAACCATCTGTTTACCACGATTTCCTCAGCTGAAACAGCCAGCATTCAGCTACTGTCAAAAAGACTCAGTCTCGAATGTTTGGTATGAATGTGGCAGGACCACTAAAATACTAACTTACATTCCAGGAGCCCTAAAAGTTGTGATTTTCTAATTTGATCAAAATGAAGTCAAAAGGTAACTGTTGGATGTAGAAACTGGCCTAGCACTGAAATACCTTTAAGATTACTTGAAGAGAGATAGGAAAAAGCATTTCTTTTCAAATGTGTAGAGACCAACGTGTGTTAGTGATTGCCAGGAGTGAAGGGAAGGGGAAAGTGGGGCCTTTGCTTAGGAGGCAGTGAGTTCCTTTTATAGGTGGTGGAATGACATGGCAATGGATAAATGGATAAATTCAACTCCCTGCCCTTGAGTCAACACTGACTCATAGCAACACACTGTGGATTTCTGAGATTGTAACTGTTTATGGGAGTAGGAAGCCAAATCCTTCTCCCAAAGAGCTGCTGGTTGTTTTGAATTGCTACGCCATCAAGGCTCCATGTGGCACCATGTGACTGTTGGTGACCTGCCTTGCTGTTTGGTGCCTGGGGCCGGGTTGCCTGAATTGCTCTACAGAGGACTGAGCTGTCTGATTCCTTGACTTGTGGTGATGTTCTCACAACATGGTAAATGTAATAAATGGAATGGCACATTCAAAAGTTGTTGCACTGTCAAATGTTTATATATAAGTTATATAAACGCAATAAAACACTTTTTAAAAATACTTGCTTTATACACAGCAAATTGCAAAAATAATTACTTTATATAATCTTTTTATTTTAAATACAAATCTTTTCTTTTTACTTGCCAAAATTGTAAAGAAGGCTCACTGATAGCCTCCTAAATGGATCAATTAGAATGGCGTGGAAGCAAGTGAAAGAAAACTCTATTCCAATCGATCCAAGAACAACAAGAAAAGTGAGAAGCAAGCGGTAGGAGAAATCTTACATAGTATGTTTCTGTTTATATCAAGTTCAGACACATACACAAATGACATTGTGCTGTGCATAGGGAGATATATATGTAAGAAAACTGAAACAGGGAGCGGGGAGGCAAAGAAAAGGTGAAACACTGGCTGAGGAGGGTGGTTATCAGTGGAAACAGGAGGAGTGAAGAAGGAATTGGGGACAAGCCAAAGGTCTTGGGTAGTGTTGCTGACCTCCTAGTTCTGAGACTGGATTTTAGGCATATATACACAAATTAGTTGTTGATGAATCAGCTCCTACTCAGAGCAAACCTACATATTTCAAAATAGAAAGAACTGTGATCTGTAATTTCCTTTTAAAAATAATTTTGTTGTTGAGAATATACAAGCCAAATAGACCCCAATGGACCAGCAGAATTCAGGGACATCGATTACAATCTTCAAGCTGTGAAACCACCCTCACCCTCCTCCTTCCTGCCTGCTAAGGTTCCTGTGAAATCTTTCAGGGGTGGTGTCAATCTGATCCCATAGGATAGTCCTTAAAAGAGCATGATCAAAGCAAACAGGTCTTACTAGTTAAGCTAAACTGTTGTAAGAATATGTCAGGGGATATTTTTGGTTTAAGGCTTAAAGATTATCTCAGGGCAATAGTTTCAGGGGTTCATCTGCCTCCATGACTCCACACAATCTCCAGTCCAAGGTAATTCTGTCACATCCCTCACCTTTCGATCATGATTCTTCTATAAAAATATTTTTGATTAAAATATTCAGTAATGGTAACTGAGTACCATCTAGTTCTGGTCTTATCACAGAGAGTTAGTTGTGCATGGAGGCCAACAGGCACTTGCCTCATTTACCTCTTCCTATCCCTGACTCTGTTTCTTTTTTCATTTCTTAAGGCTAATTGAGTTCAATTGTGTCTCAGATGGATACTTAAAGCTTTTAAGACCCAAGGCATTACACATTATCCAAAGAGTTTTCTATGGCTGAATTTTCAGAAGGAGATAGTCAGGCCTTTCTTCCGAGGTACTACTTCCAACCTTTCAGCTGAGCACATTAACTGCTTGCTGCATCCACGGGCACATGGAACTTCACTACTATTTATTCACTAAGAAAGAAAAGGCTGCTAATTATACTCTGACTTTTTGTGTTACCACATCATTTTTACTTTATATGTGCTGAAAGAGTGCTTTGTACATATTTAGACATTGATTGGTATATGATATGGTACATTGGTATATGATAATGGTATCATATACCATTGCCTATCTTTGACCATTGCTAAATCAGAATTTATTGCTTTTGACCACTGCTGTCCTATAGAATATTGTTGGGAAATAGAGGCACTCACGTGTTTTAAAATTTTCTAACCACCACATTAGAAATAAATAAAAGAAATAGACAAAATTACTTTAAATATTTTATTTAACCCAATATATCTAAAACATGCACATGACCCCTTTAAAGTGTTGAAAAGCAAGTATGTGACTTTGTGGATTAAGGTGTGTCTGACCCAAGCCATGGTATTTTCAATCATCTCATATGAATGTGAATGAAAGTTGAACAATGAATAAGGAAAATGGAAGAAAAACGGATACATTTCAATGATTATTTTGTCAAATAATATTGAAAGTACCATGGCCTGCCAAAAGAACCAACAGATCTGTCTTGGAAGAAGTATAACCAGAATTCTCCTTAGAGGCAAAGATGGCAAGATTTCGTCTCATGTATTTTGGACTTGTTAAGAGACACCCAGTCTCTGGAAAAGGACATCATGCTTATTAAAATGGAGGAGCAGTGAAGAAAAGGAAGGCTATCAATGAGATGGACAGACCCATGGCTGCAACAATGGGCTCAAACATAGGAACAATCATGAGGATGGTGAATGACGGAGCAGTTTTCTGTTGCACTGACGGTGGCTCTAAGTTGGAAGTGACTCATTGGCACCTAACAGCAAACAATAACAGCATCTAAAAATATCATTTTAGTATGTGTCTTAGGCTCATTCACTAAAGAAATAAAACCAGTGTAGTTTATACATGTATATAGAGAATGATTTATATCAAGAAAATGGCTCACACAATTGTAAGGGAACCCAAGTTCAAAGTCCAGGCAAGTTTCAACTCAGTGGGTCATGTGTTAGGCTGGGGGCTTTTCCTAACTCAGCAGGAAGCCAGCAGGTTGTGCTTGTAGAGGTAAATGAATCTAGGATCAGCCAGTTAGGTTTGTGATTATCAATGACTTCCAGGAGCAGCAGACAATATGACAAGCCATTGGCTCAAGTCCAAAGAACCAGATGTCCACAAGCCAAATGCAGGATCCACATGCAGCAAAAATCAATCAAGGTTTTCCATTACATCTACTTATATTAGAAGCAGGCCTCATCCTTGAAGAGATATCATCATCATGGGACATTGATAGATCTTAACTGCCAAATATAGCCAAGTTGATACAAAACCTTACCTAACACAGCATATATAATCATCATAACAAATAATTAGTGGTATATTTTCATTCTGTTTTTATATTACCATGTGGACTACCCCCTTTCAAGAGCTTAAAAGCCACATGTGATTATTTTCTATCATATTGGACAACACAGTTTTATAAAACAAATTCAGGTGTACTACATCCACTACAGACATCGAATCTAGGGTGAGTTGGTGGCAATATGAGCAGTTGTTACAATGTCACACAAGCACAGAGAAGGATAACTAGTCTTGCTGGCTGCTGGATAACAGCATCCATTGTGTTGACTGTGAGATGGTGCCTGCTTTTCAGATAGTGAAAAATATGAGGTTGATGTAATTCAGTAGTTGAAATGCAACTACACATTGCATAAGGACTGGTTAATATTACAAAACCAAGGGCAATGCTCAATGACAACTAACAATAAGGACAAGACAGAGAAATGGTGCAGGGCACACGGCAACAAATCAACGTGACATGAAAAAATAATAGTAATTTATAAATTATCAAGGGTTCAAGAGGGAGGGAGGGTGGAGGAGGAAGGGAAAAAAAGAGTGGATACCAAGGGCTCAAGTAGAAAGAACATGTTTAGAAAATGATGATGGCAACATATGTATAAATGTGCTTGACACAATGGATGGATGGATGGATGGTGATAAGAGCTATATGAGCCCCCAATACAATGATTTTTTTAAACGTGAAATCTGAGTGTGATTCAAGTTATGTGGCATGCCAAAAGTGTCTCTGGGTGGTGGAGACAGTGAAGTGCTCATTTACTAACTGTAAGGTTGTTGGCTTAAATCCACCCAGGGGTACCTCAGAAGAAAGATCTCTTCTATAACAGAATGAGTCCAGTCAATGACAGTTTGTTTTTAGGGCATGCTGAAAAAATGGCTTCTATAGCCACATAGGTGGCAAGAGTCTGCAGGGGAGATGGATGAGATGCAAGAGACTCAGTTCTCAGGTAGACAGCTCATGATCCCGTCATCCCCCACATCCCTCTGCAAAGACTGGGAGATGGAGCAGCCACTTGAGCTGCATACTGCCTACCCTAGTACCCTGTGTCCTGATTTCATCATCTCATATTTTACCTCTAAAATTCAGGCAGTTCAAAAATCACAATGGAGTTCTATTTCCATAACTCAAATCTGATGTAGTCAAATACATACTTTTCTTTTTCAATTTTCATTATGATTGCCTTTTACTCTCCGTATCTTGATAAATCTGGTCTTTATTTATCTTTGGGTGTTGTGGTAGTTATATAATCTGGTGACAACTTGAGCCTATTAAGAATGAAGGGGTGAAGTTTAGCCTGTCAATCAGGTCACAGCTTTGATTACCTCATTTGGAGGTGCTAAGGAGACAGTTTACTGGAGGCCAGACTCACACTCTCTGCTTCGTCTTCCTGCTGACAAGCCAGATGGAACTACTCTGATGCAGCCAGAGCCCTGGAGCTGGAGGAGCCACATGGAGACCTACGCCAGTGCTAAGATACTTCCACCACCACTGCATCCACAAGACTTTCCACCCACTGGCTTGTGATTTTCCTGAATTCAGTGTCATTGCATCTGTTGCATGAGTCTCAAGAGGAATTTATAGACTGGTATTGGATATAAGGGCTGATATTGAACTTATGGACTTGAACTGGACAGGGCTGGGATGTTTTCTTAATATACAATTACTCTTTGGTATAAAACTCTCTCTTACACACATATGAGTGTTCCTGAAATTGTTTCTCTAGTCAACCCAGACTAACACTGTATATAAACATATAGCTATGAAGGTAAGTAAAGTATTGCTGCAAAATGATAGAAGTCTTTGTTAAACATGGATATGAAAATATGAAGCTATTGTTTCTCAACATATGCTCTATGGAGGTCTGTGTATTTCTGAAGACAGTGTTTCCCTCTCTGTAACCCTTTCCCAAAGAATTATTCACTCTTTCATTTACACCATGTCAAATGGCAGTTTGGGCATCCTGGAGAGACCTAAATTAGTGTTCCTATTAAGTGTACTTTGAGTTATAGTGGTTCTCAACCTTCCTAATGCCACGACCCTTTAATACAGTTCCTCACGTTGTGGTGACCACCAACCATAACATTATGTTCGTTGCTACTTCATAACTATAATTTTGCTACTGTTATGAATCATAATGTAAATATCTGATATGCAGGATGTATTTTCATTGCTGTAAATTGAACATAATTAAACATCATTGAAGCATAGTGATTAATCACAAAACAATATGTAATTATATATTGTGAAATATTTATGTGTTTTCTGATGGTCTTGGGCAACCCCTGTGAAAGGGTAGTTTGACCCCCAAAGGGGTCATGACCCAAAGGTTGAGAACTGCTGTTTTAGAGCAACTGCAGCCCTCAATTGAGTTTAGAAAATACTTCCACTAATTATTTTACTGCGAAACCTTTTCTACAACCTTCTTCATGATCCTGTCTTTCTCCTTCAGCATTTCTTTTCTCTCCAAAGTTAATCCAGTTCAAATTTGTCAATTCCCCTTCTTCGCGACCTATGAACTGTCCCATATTCATGATGTCAAGTTCCAAATTCAGTGTTATTGCCAAATGCATGATATCCCCACCTATCTCTTCCATCATATTATCTTGAACAAAGGTTTGCGGTGTGTTCACATAGCTCAGCAAGTGGGCATTGCTTTTGGGCACTTGTGCAGTTCAGTTGTCGTATATTATCATTAGAGTTGAACATTGCCCAACTATGTGTCCCTTACGACTCCGTCACTGACAAAACCTCAGCGTAGACCAGGCCATATGCTGCTACCAGGCAGTGTTTTGAATAGCCACTCACAAAACAGCAAGTGACATTCCGGAATGATAAAATCAGCAAATTAAATGATGCAACATGATGTGAGTATATATCACTAATAAAACATAAAAACGAGAAAAAACTGACTGTAAGTAGGACTTGGGGTCAATTGAACGTGGTGTAAGTTGGAGCTGGTGAGCTTGTGTATAAAACCATACTCTCTCTTGAAGACCACTTTCTAGGCCACTTCATATCTTTGTTCCTTATGTTGTAATTGTAGTTTTATATTAAAGTAGCAAATTCTTTTATTCTTATTACATCGAGTTCCAGAGAGAAAGAAAATCCTCTAGACCCAAGTTTCTATATTTAAATAGATTTTTGAGGGTATCCACTGTTTCAAATAGTTTCAGTTTAACCCCCAAAGACCTATCATGGCAATGAGTTTGTAAATAATTTGATAGACATAGGGTGAGCTTTCAGTCTTAAAAACAGGAAGTTGGGTATGTGTCTAAAGAAATAGTTTTGTTATTACAGAAGAAACACATGCTTGCTGGAATAAAAAAAGAACAAATACAAGCAATGCAAAATGTTATAAATAGAACAGAGCAAAAGTTTCGCTTTGATCCCCTTCCAACTCCCTCCCTCCTATTAAATTTGTTGTACATGTCCTTCCAGATGATTTGCTGTGAACTCACAACTATGCTTATCTATGAGCATTGTCTTTATATACAGATTTTTTCTCACACCTAAAATATATGTATGGCTTTATTTTTCATATGTGTGGAATTATATTGTATCAATGATGTGTTTCAGCATCTTTTAGCAATAGATTTCTCAGCATGACAACTAGAAAAAAACCCAACTGTGCTTGAGCTGATTCTGACTCATTTTGACCCCATGTGTTAAGCAGTAGAGCAGCTCTATATGATTTTTCTGGTTGTAATCTTTTTCAAAGCAGACTCTCAGGCATCTCTTCGACAGGTGGGTTTGAACTACTAACCTTTCTGTAAGTAGCTCAAAGCAAACTATTGGTGCCAGAGTACTCCTTTAAAGTTGTAAGTCAGAACTTGTCATTGCAGTGCCCAGACCCTGCAATGGTCTCCAGTCCTTTGTGATAAGAAGTCAAAACCCTAAGACTGCCTGCAAGGACCCACAAAGACCCCATCTCCAGGTATGGGAAGAGATGGGGGTCAAGGGCAGACTGATAGTAATGATGACTGTATAATCCCACTCGAGAGGAACAAATAACAGAATTGTAGGTGAACGGATACACTGGATAATATAAGATATGGAATATATATATGGATATATATTTATTCCTGGTGGGAGGGTGGGGGAGGAGGGGATAATGGGGAACTGACATCAAAGAGTTCAAGAGGAAAGAAAATGTTTTGAAAATGATGGTGGCAGCAATTGTACAATTATGCTTGATCTAATTGAATTATAGATTGTTATAATATCTGTGATAGCTCCAATAAAAAGATTGTTTAAAAAGAACAACCACCACCCCTGCCCATTCTTCTGCTATTCATCTCATCACTCTCTCCAATACAGTTTCTCCTGCAGCCCACCCTTCTTTCAACCTGTGAAGTAGATGGCCTTTGTCCTGGAAGGTCTCTTGGCCTAGATGTTTCTGTTCCAGTTATCCTCAGGGCTCACTATCTTACCTTCTACAGTTTTTTGTTCCAACATTCTCAATGATATCTACCCTGACATGACTCTTCAATGTGACAGTTCCCCATCCCCAGCAATCTCAATCCTCCTGATTTTTGTTTTAGTTACCTACCTTTGCCATAACACAAATACCACAAGTGAGTGTCTTTGAAAAATAGGATTGTATTGTCTCACAGTTCTGGAGTTTCCATGCTCAAATCAGAGTCTCAGTCTTGTTGATTACTTCTTGTTGGTAGCTGGGGTAGTTACATAACCTGGTG
Source organism: Echinops telfairi (assembly GCF_000313985.2). NCBI lineage: Eukaryota > Metazoa > Chordata > Mammalia > Afrosoricida > Tenrecidae > Echinops > Echinops telfairi. Next base: position 6,378,380 of record NW_022103924.1, read on the forward strand.
TCAATTTGAGGATTAAGAGTGTAGGGGTGGAGTCTAGCCTATCAATCAGGATATAGGTAATGAGCCCTCTGTGTGGACATGGCCTTCTCCTGAGGATTCTGGGAACTTTGGTATTCCTCCTTGGAGGCAGGAGACTCTCTCTGCCCACTCACTGAGTTAGTTAATTGTGCCAACCTGGCCGATAATCACATGTCAGGCTAATTGAAAAGCAGAGGGATATATGGGTGGTGAGCTTCGCCATTCTAGCTCTCAGGTCTCTTGCTTTGTGATGGTC
>NW_022103924.1:6381260-6385264 GCF_000313985.2 Echinops telfairi
TCCAGCACCCAGGGCTGCATCGGGATAGGTCCATGTAGCTTCTCCTTGGGGATGTCTTGTAGGAAGTCAATCTTGCAAGCAGAAGCAGGGAACTGCTAAGGCAGCTGCACACTGGTGCGACCATCACAAAGCAAGAGACCCTAGAGCTAGAAAGGCGAGGCTCACCACCCCATTTATCCCTCTGCCTTTCAATTAGCCCTACATGTGATTATTGACCAGGCTGGCACAATTAACTAACTCAGTAGGCAAGGCTCACATGGTGTCTGTCATCCTCCATGTCCATCTCTGTGTCTGTTCTGGTCTTTCCATAACCTATATGTGATTAGATTTAGAACCCACCTACAGTGGCATGATTGTATTAACATAACAGAAGAAAACCTCACTTATTGAATATGAGTGTGCTTCAAAAAATTCATGGAAAAAATCATTAAAAGATAATGGAATTTATTCAGGAACTTTTTGAAGCCCCCTAGAACTTAAGTTTTAGAAATCTTTCCTCTTTATTTCTTATCCAATCACTTTATTTGCCTTTGTATTCTTAAGACCTAGCCCAGAACCTGACCTATTATAAATATGCAATGCCTGGTAGGTTGCAAAAAGCACAACAATCCAGGGGGGAAAGGAAAGCCTTTGGCCTTCGAAAAACAAAAGAAAACAAAACAAAATATCTAGAACTTCCAATAGGTTTTCAATGAGCACCAGCTGGTAGCATAAAAGTACAGTCTCTGGGTGACAAAACTATGTAATATAATCATAGGAATCGGTCCCTGGGTGATGAGCCAAAGGTTTACGATTCGAGCTCACACAGAGTCACTTCAGAAGGAAGCCCTGGAGAGGCCCTGCTGGTTAGTCTGAAATTGAAGCATACATGAGGCTGCCAGGAGTAGGAATCAACTCCATGGCTACTGCTTAAAAGTTGTAGTGGGATCATAGGCATTCCCCTAGGCTAATCCTTCAAGGAAACGTTACAACTCTCCTGTGGCTTGCAATTCATCCAGTTTTTATTTCTTTTTCCATTTCTCCTTCCCTTTTTCTTTCTTTCTCTCCTGCTTTTTCCTGTCTCTTGTCTATCCTCTTTTGCTCCCTTTCCTCCCTCCCTTTTTCTTTACACTTTGTAATTTATAAAAAGCAGAAAGCAATAGAAGAGAATATAAATGACTCACAATCCTGTCCCCCAGATAGAACTGTGAATATTTTAAGTGAACCATGTGTGAATTTTTTTGTAAAATAGAATATTAAATATGTAATTTTAGAATTGGTTTAAGACCTCCTATATTATTAAATGTCTTATATAATTTCATAATTTTTCAAAATTTGCTCCGTTTTGAGCTTACCCTTGGTTATTGCTGTTGTTAGTTGCCATTGGGTTGGCTCTGCCACATAGAAACCCTGTGCCCAACAGAATGAAACACTGCATGGTCCTGCACCCTCCTCACAATGGAGCCAGTGCGTGGACCCATTGTCTCAGTCACTGTGCCAATCCAGCTTGTTGAGGGTCTCTTTCTCTTCCGCTGCCCTTCTACTTTGTCAAGCATGATGTCCTTCTCTAGGGACTGATCTCTCCTGACAACCTATCCAAAATATGTAAGACAAAGTCTCACTATTCTTGCCACTAAGGACTACTCTGGCCATACTTCTTCCAAAACAGGGTCATTTGTTCTTTCAGCAGTTTCAATATTCAATGTTTTAGTACTTTCAATATTCTTCTCCAGCACCACAATTCATATGCACTGATTCGTCTTCAGTCTTCTTTATTCAATGTCCAACTTTTACATGCATATGAGACAATGGAAAATACCCTGGCTTGGGTCAGGCACATCTTGCTTTCAAGACTATCAAGAGGTCTTGTGCACCAGATTTACACAATGCAATTTGTTGTTTAATTTATTGACTACTGCTTTCATGAACATTGATTGTGGATCGAAGCAAAACAGAAATCCTTGACAACTTCAGCCTTTTCTCCAGTGATCACCATGTTACATATTGGTGCAATTGTGAGGACTGTGGTCTTCTTTACATGGATTTATACTCCATATTGAAGGCTGCAATCCTTGATCTTCATCTGCAAGCAGCTTAAGTCCTCCTCATTTTCAGCAAGCATCATCAGTATATCAGAGGTTAATAAGCCTTCCTCCAATCCTGATGCTGCATACTTCTTCATATAAGCCAGCTTCTCTGCTTATTTGCTCTGCATACGGATTGAAAAGTATATAGAGAGGATACAATCCTGACTAACACCTTTCCTGACTTTAAACCAGGAAATCATTGGTTGCTGTGTTAGCTTGGTTTGACTAGAGAAACAAATCCAGTGACACTCATGTATGCGTAAGAGAGAGGTTTATATCAAGAAGTAATTGCATACCAAGTAAACATCTCAGCTTAGTCCAGATTACGCCATAAATCTGATACTTGTCCTTAAGTCCCTTTTCATGAAATGATACCAAATGCAGGAAGATCGGCAGCTCCTGGGTGCAAAGTCGTATGGATCCAACAGTGGTGGCTGCATCACAGGGCTCACAGCAAGGAGGGTCAGCCAGCAGGAAGGTGAAGGCAGTGAGAGAGGGGGGAGGTTCCCAGGATCCTCCTTATGAGAAGGTCATACCCACAGGGAGTCAACATCAGGTTGTGATCTGATTGACAGCCTAGACTCCACCCCTATACTTTTATATATCTTCAAGTTGAGATGAAATTATATAACTACCACAGTTTCTGTTTGTTGGGGTTTTTTTTGGTAACTATATATAATATATAGCACTTGCTTGATTATCCTTGAATAAATTATTTTTGTTCAAAAGGTTTTTTGAGTAATTTCCCTATAGAAATTTTGATCAACTGTGTAAGTTAGAAACTTGTTTCTCCTCATTCAGTATTGCTTACCAATTTGGCTATTAAGAAAAACTTAATGAATTAAAAAGGAATGAATAAAATAGAACAAAAAGGCAAAGTGAAAATTCTGTTCATTAAAGATGAAAAGGGCTTAGAGCAGTGCCCGGCACAGAATTAGCATGGAATGTTTGCTATTATTTATTTTGCAAATATTACTATATCTTCATCATTCTTCATTTTTCAGAATCACAAGGAGTTTCTATGGGCATTTATTCTAGCAAAGTTCAAAATTTATTATATCTTTTAATATTTTGTTCTGTTATGTTGTGCAGTAACACCAAGTATACGTATGCTGATTCTTTACTCTCTTCTGCAGCCATTATCATACAATATACTTTTGGTTATTTCTTTTCATTATATTTTGTCACTCACCCATTCTTTGACCTGTTTTTCACAAAACCTTGTATTTCATTTTTTTCCAAGCCATAGAAGAGTTTTATTTTAAGATGTTTAATTCCCACAAAAACATTAAATAAAATGTCATCTCTAATATATACAATAGTATAATTGGCACATAGCAAATGATTTAAATGTTAATTATTATTATTATCCTTTTCCTCATTAACTAAAAACATTTACCTGATTAGTAATGTAGGTAAATATTTCTTTAGTTGAATTGCAAGTCTTTCAAAGTATGTAAAATAGAAAAATAGAAATAGTCCATCTAGAACTTTTTGAACTAGTGTTCAGTCCTGAGCATACATTTCAGAGAAAATATTTGGTGGAAATATGATTAACTTAGACTAAAAAGTATAAAATTTAAAATGTCCCACTCACAAAGTCCTGAAGATTTTTCTTTCTTTTTTTTAGTTCTGAAGATTTAAAATATATTACCCTACTTTGTATTGTATCTGACTTGTTGTATTTTTTTAAGGACTTAGATAATAAAATGCCAGCACGATGCCCCTCACTGATGATACCACTCTAATTAAAGATAGCATGGAAGAAGTTTCTCCTATATGTTTGGTATGTAGTTAAAATTATGTAATATAGAATGCAAAATAGTATTTACATTAAAAGTTATAAAATTTCAAACTATTGGAGACTTAGCAGCATGGGGGTGGGCATAGGGAACACAAACATTTTCCTCCAGTGACTTAATAGTCTTTTTTTTTTTT
>NW_022103924.1:6385701-6387422 GCF_000313985.2 Echinops telfairi
AGTCATGGTAGTGGGAGCAGGGAGAAAACACTTGACTTAATAGTCTTTTGTCACAGTCAAATGTAGTTCTTCCTGGGGCAGGTGAATGTGAGCGTGAAGGTGTTTTCTGATAATGGAATGAATTGAAATGAGCCACCCACCACCTTTGGCCCATTTTCCATTTGGTACCTTTTAGGAAAAATAGAATTAGAAGACTTCACACTCTGGAAATGAAGATGTTACACCTTCAGATTGGAATTGTAAACATCAAAGGAAGGGGAGGCTCACAGTGATCATTTATAGCTTTTTTTCCCTGCTAGTAACTATCATTGCACCCAACTCCATTTGCTTTTGTAGAGTTTTCTAGTAAGTGATTATAATAGCTCCTCTTGAATGATATTCTAGAACATTCTCAGCTCTGATAACTGAAGCTTTGATCTAGTTTACTCGACTCTCATTCTTCCTTAAAAGAAATGTAACTTCACTCAAGAGAATTATTTCCACAGTTGTCTCTTTCCATGGTGACCCACAGAATTTCAAATCTGGAAAGATCTTAAAGACTTTAGATATCAGGTTTAACTGGCTCATTTTAATGAAGAAAAGTTTAAAGTGGTTATCTAAATAAAACACTTTGGGGGAATAAATATGGGCTTTGCTTCTGGAATTTTTGATTCCCTCTTCCCTCCTACACATTGCCATTCCTGACTGGATTTAAAGTCAGATAAATGCCCTGTATTGCCCCGGGGTCAATGTTGCTGTTTTCACAATTGCTTGTTACTCGTTTTGTGTTGTTCCAGCATCTGTTGTTCTGCCAGAGGGTCAGATTTCCATCCAATTTATGACTTTCATTTCTCCCTCTCCCCCAGCTGCCAGAACTATATGCATTTGCTGAGGATTTTAAAAAGGAGAGCAAAAAAAGTATGAGCCAGAAAATTCACAGTATGTCTCTTAGTGATGCACAGAAAATGCTTAGTCAAAACTTGCATGTGATGTTCATAAACAGAACTGGTATGAGAAGCAGAGCCTCCCAAACTGTTCTTATGTGCACACTGCATCAAAATGAGGACCAGGAGAAGCCCAAGTCCATGACTGACGTCCTCCACGACAGCTTACTTTCAGGCTCCCTGTCGGCATTGCACAAGCTACAGAAGACCCAAGAGAGACTCCTGCGGAGAGGAATCCCTCCTCCCGTGCACACCTTCCCTTATGAGATTCTGTTCGACTCTGCCACCCCACCAGCTACAGCCTCCGTCTGGAAGAAAGTTCAGAGCACCTTGACATTTTACAATCTGGCCTTGCCCAAAGCTGCCTCAGAAAAATTTGTCATTGAAGAAAAAGCTCCTCAATACTTTTTAATTAATCCAGGTAATCTAAACAGATGAGGCCACATGGAGGAAAATTGATGGAGAGCTTAATCCAAAATTGACCTAGCTTTCTGGAGCAGAAAGAGTCAAATATTGAACTGGGGAATCTTGCTGTTCTGGGTTTGTGGGTGCTACCATGTGTAAAGTAGAGAACACAGATCCAATAGTTCCAGGGCTCAACTTGCACCCCCGGAAAATTATATTATTTAGAAACATCATTTAAACCTTTTTTTAGAAAAAGAACCAGTTTGGCTTGGATGCTCACGCTCCCCTGATTTTGATTCCCAAGTTCATCAAGCATCGACTGAACCGTGACTTTATCTGTTTTTTTAAGTGACTTTAGCACAATTGAGGGTTTATTTTAGCAGCATCCCTCCC
>NW_022103924.1:6388431-6400529 GCF_000313985.2 Echinops telfairi
TAGACTGACTTGTTTCTTTTTCTTTTATTGTTTTAAGTATATAGAAATAACACGTTTCCAATTCAATATTTTCATATGTAAATGACTTAGTAGTATCAGTTACATTAATCATGTTCTGTACGCCATCACTCATAATATGAGGTTGAGTTTTAATGAGAAGGAAGTGTCTAATTCTTCTGGGTCTCCAATTTCCTCTTGTAATTTGCAGGTAGTAATCATTTGCCAGGAGCCCTGGTAACTTAGTTGGCTGCTAACCTCAAAGATAGCAGTTTGAAACCACCTACAGTGGGGATGGAAGGGGAAGTGGGAAGGGGAAAAAAGAAAGGATGGTGATTAAGACAAGGCTTTCTATTCCCCAAAGATTTCCTATCTTGGAACCCCACAGGGGAACTTCTATTCTGCCCTATAGGGTTGCTATAAGTTAGAATACTTGAGTAGAAGGCAGTGAGCTTTGAGGAGCCCTGCTGGCGGTCAGCAATTTCAAAACACAAGACACTCTGTGGGAGAAAATGGTAAAGAGTTACTGGTCTTGGAACCCCCCAGGCATCGACTCAGGGCCAACGAGCATAGTTTGTCAGAAGTTCTGGTGGTGGAGTGGTTAAGAGGTCTAATGCTAAGCAAAAGGTTTGCAGGTTGAACCTATCAGCTCCTCCACAGGAAAAAAAAATGTGTGGTTCCATAAAAATTTACAGTGTTTGACTCATAGTGTCTCATAGCCATGTCTCAGGCTGCTCAGCAGGTGGGCCAGGATGTGCTCTGCCCTCTCTTCCTCCCCCTTCATTTGCCCCCGTGTGCTCTGATCAAACATGTCCCTCTCCCTGAGCTGCAACTTCAGTGCTGTCCTCTGAAATAAATTCTTCTGAGGGGAGGTGCAGCTGTCCACGTAGTTGGGATTGGGGCTGGCCCCTTCAGTGTTTGAAACCCTATAGCAAAGTTCTTCTTGCTCTTAGGGTGGAAATGAGTTGGGATAGACTGAACACTAATGGGTAATATTTTGTCATTCTATGTAGCTTTGAGTTGCAATTGACTCAATAATAATTGATTTGGTTTTTTAATGGGGTTTAATGTGACTATAAAAATATTAAATCAACAATAAAAATATTTCTCTCATTTTTTGTAAACAAATATTTCTCTTTTGAAATAGCTTCTTGATACAGAACAGGAAACAGGTGAAGCCAAAATTTTTATATTAAATGTAATAGGAGAGACAGAAGTAATAAATGTCAAATGATAGGTTGGTCAGTTGGAATATATTTGATTCAAGGAGCAGAAGCAGTCTTTGCTTAAGAATCTGTTTGATCCCTGGCTTTATATGCAAGCCCTATCTTCCTTTCTCTCTCATTCTTTCTGCTTATAATTTATTTAGTCAAGGTAAAAAATTTAAAGTAAATGGTTGGTGGGTAGGAAAATATACACCATATCTTGATTTGATTTTTTTCTGGCTCATTGTCTACTTGAGGAAGTTGCAACTACAAGGGACTTTTCCAAAGAATAAGAAAAACAGGCAAATTTAAGCTAAACCACTGCCCTGATATATTCAGGACATACATCTTGGAAGAAATGACACTAACAATCCTTTTGTCCTCCCCCATTGACCTCAGTACCATTCTAGTAACTTTGCATTCTGTTAGTATCCAAGCACCAAAGGAGCTACTCTCTCTACAGGCCCACACCCTGTAAGCTAATTAGCCAGATTCACCCAATCGCATATTTAAGGGGCGCAGGTAGATGAGATGAACATCACACGTCTCTCCCATGGTTTATAAAACTCCAGTAACAACTTGGAGACACAAGTTCATCAAACTTTTATTCTGTCCATGATGTGTGTCTAAGTAACTAACTATATGTTAAGTAAAAACACCAAATGAGTGATTCTTTGAAAATGTGATTCTTTTCAGAAAAACAATTCATGGATTTAAAGGATTTGGAGTGGAGATATTATAAGGGGATTGTGAAATGGACATACAGTACTTCAAGTTCATTCATAAACATAAAATACAACAAGGAGAAGAGATTTGTAGAGAGCCAGAACATGCCTGGTAATATCTCTCCTCCTCTAGTTACTAAGTCTTTGTTTATTTATCCTAAAGTTGATCATAGTAAAGAGTAACTTGTTTGTTAAATGGAATACATAGTTCATGAAATATCTTGGACATGGATTTTTGTTTTTGAGACAGTGTATTTACACAAAAAGGAATGAAAGAAGCAAAGGGATTCAACAGAATACCAGGAACTATCAACATGTGTGGTGAGTCCAGATGGGAGCCATTAATATGAAGCAAAAGATAAAAGCTGATCTCTTTAACATAACAACCTTGTTTGGACTTGTTGAAATCCATGTGGACCAGGGTTGAGATAGGTATAAATTACATGAAAAGAAAGGCTGCATATATGAGAAAAGACTCCCAAAGAATGCCTTTGGGTGGGCATGGGGCAGGGAGAGCACAAGAGCAAATTCATGATCTTACTAATAGTCTATATGTTCAGCAAAGCATTGACACATGCAGGTATGGAGATCAATCTGAGTACTTTAAAATACTGTACATTAACCCTACAAGGACAAGTAGGAAATAGCAAGCATGAAAAAGGAACAGATAGTCCTAAGATGAAATAATAGTAGTCTTCAATAAATTATCTCAATAGTAAACTGGGGAAGCTCCTAGATCATAGCACAAAAAGAGGAGGAAATGAAGAAAGAGGAATTAAGGGTAATGGAGGGTAGAATGAGAAATTAAAAAATACACCTAATCAGAGTTGAAGGAGAATGGAACAGAAAAGAAAACTTTTTTTTTAAATGGCAGATAATTCTTCAGAAAGGAAGAAAGGCATAAAGCCTTGCATTGAAAGAGACTCTCGTTGATTAGCAGGAAATTTTTAGAAGTGTATACCTAGTAGCAATGGAGCAAAACTGTAGAGCATTAAATAAGAATGGAAAATATATCTTACTTAAAGAAAAGATGGATTTCTTACAAGGAAACGATAATCAGATTGGCAGCAGAACTTTCATTGCCAATAGACGTCACAAGATGATGATGCTCTATATTCAAAATGCCGAGGGAAACAACTGTTAATCTGAACTTCTGTAACCAGCACAATTCTCTTTTAAGAGCAGGAATAAAATCTGTCTTAAACCATGGAAAAACAAAAAAAAAATTAATGTCTACAATCCCTTATGGAGAAAACAGCTTCCAAAATATCTACTTTACTTATTTAGACTTTAGCAAACAAAAATTTAAGGAAGCTTTCTCTGCTGGCGCTGGGGGGAAAGTCCTTGTCTCCTTTCAGAGTCTGCGGGCCCAGTGTTCCTCAGAAATCTCCACAGCCTTGCCATCGATCTCCCTCTGATTCTCAGTGCAGAGACCTTGGGTCCAAAGGACACATTCCATACCGTGTCTGTTTTATTCAGAACTTTTGAGAGAGTGCAAGAATAGCAGTAAGTAGTGAAGTTAGCAATACTATGTGTGGACATGTACGTATAGATATTAATATTTCTGGGTTCTACTTTGGAAAATTTCATTTAGAAAATTTGCATCTTCATTTATAAGTGAAATTATTTTCAATTTTCTATTTTTACACTAGCTTAATAATGACTGAAAACAAAAAAAGTTTTTTTAAAATGGCTGTTAATTCTTCTGAAAGGAAGAAAGTCATGAGACTTTTTTTTTAATTAAAATTATGCTGGCTGTAGCAAGGTAAATATCTTCAGGAGGTGATATAATCTAGAAAAGATATAAGGAAAATTTCTGGGGATTCATAATGTTCTGTATTATAAATATGGGAACAGGTGTGTTCAGTATGTGAAGCTCTTCAAGCCATATATGCTCACAACTGTGTTAGCCAGAGAGAGCCAGCAAAGGAAGAAAAAAGACGACAATGGAAGAAATTCTAACACAAAAAAGAGGGGGAGGCACATGTCCCCCATGGCTTTCCAGGACAAAGAAAGGTGAAGGGTAGATAAGATGAATTTTATTATCAATAAATGACATAGACAGTGAAGGTTAGGGGTGGGGAGGGATAGAATGCTTATATCTGACCCTTGGTTTCAGGGGCCTTGTGACAAGGCCACAACATCAACTCTGGGGCACAGTTGTGCATGTACACGGGAAGGGAAAGTAGTCTACAGAAGGCCAGCCATGAGCAGAAGAGCCATGGGAAAGCCAGCCAATGGTAGGACGTCTGCCATTAGCAGGATACAAACCTGCCTCTTCATATATTACAAAGCCCTCAGATTATCTGGGGGCCGTTTGGTATTTCACACCAAAGTACTTCCTTGTTCCATTCAAACCTCGTTCTCTGACACTGGTCTGACTGCCATCCCTCGCCAGCATTCTTTCTTGCAAGTGAGACAAAAAGCAAGAAATAAGAGGCTTTAAACCATGAGCCACTTTACAGTCACATCTGTAAACATTTTTCCCTCCAAGTTACATTTCCCTAAAACATTTTATTTATTTATAAATCATTTTATTGGGAGTGCTTACAGCTCTTATAACAATCCATACAACAATAGTATCAAGCATATTTATATATAGGTTGCCATCATAATTTTCAAAACATTTTCCTTCTACAGGAGCCCTTGGTATCAACTCCTCTTTTTTCCCTTCCTCTCCACCCTACCTAAAAGACTCTAAATAGCTATGCTAGTTTCATAAAATGAATTGGGAATTTTTTAATATTTTTATTAAATCTTGTTTTAAACATTTATTTTTTGAATTCTAGGTATAACTCAGCTTATAATGCCATATGATCCTTTGTAGGAGGATAACAAAACACCCAAACCCAAACAAAAACAAAACCTCCACAAAACTATAATAGTGTATCCAATAAAATGATAAATAATAATAAAACTATAATGTGTACACCAAAAAAGGTCAATGTAACATTACTTAGAAAAGCTAAACATTGGAAACAATCCAAGTGTGCATCAAGAGATTAATTAATCAACAAAATGTGACATATACATATAATAGAATATTACTCAGCCATAAAGAGAAATGAAGTCCTGAGACATGCTATAGCATGGGTAAACCATAAAAACATGCTGAGTGAAATAAGGGAGACACAAAAAGACAAATATTGTATGATACCATCTTCATGACATCTAGAATAAGCAATTTCATAAAGATGAAAAGTAGATTAGAGGTTATCATTGGCTTGGGAAAGGGGAAGATAGGTATTAGTGGGTACAGAGTTTCTGTTTGGGGTGCTGAAAAGTTTAGAAATAAATAGAAGCATTGATTACAAAGTAAAATGCAGCCCTGCTACCTTTCCCCTCCAATTTTTTATCATAACATAAAAATGTGAAAATAGTAAATAGAGTTGTATAATAAACATGCAAATGCATTCATTATGTAGTTCAACAATTAAGACATTGTTTGTGTCTTGGTAGTTGGATGAGTTTGTGTCAACTAGACACTCATGGCCAGGGTAGAGACAAATCTCTGAATCAAGTGATAGCTTGATGACACCTCTTTAGGAGGTTGGCTTTTGTAGTCACGAGGAATGGATAAGTCAACCAGGGCACAGTATAGCACTGATGAAACACACAATATTCCTCTGGTTCTTTGAGGCTTCCTCACTCTCCACTATCATGACCCCGGTCCTGCCTTTCAGTTCTGTCTAGACCAGAGCACGTACATTGGTGCAGATAAGAGCTCATGACACATGGAATCCAGGTCAGATAACCCCCTCAGGAACAGAAATGGGAGTAGCCATACCAGAAGGGTAGGAGGAAGGAAGGAGAGAAAGGTAGAACCGATTGCAATGATCGACATATAATCACACACACACACACACACACACACACACACACACACAGAGCAGGGGGACGAAGAACAGAAACATGGGTGAAGGCAGACAGTGGTCAGTGTTAGATATAAAAATAATTTATAATTTATCAAGGAGTCATGAGGGGTGAGAAGGGGAGAAAGGGAAAAAAGAGGAGCTGATACCAAGAACTCAAATAGAAAGTAAATGTTTTGAAAAGGATGATGGCAACATGTACAAATATGCTTGATACAATTGATGTAGGGATTGTTGTAAGAGCTGTAAGAGCCCCCAATAAAATGATCTTTTAAAAAGAGAGTGAGTGAAGGACTCCGGGAACTTCTCGCTCTGTCTGTCTCTCTGCCAGTTCACTTTCCTCCTTGCTGGGACTGCAATGGGACTCTGTCTGCCTCCAGGGGTGGCCCCATGTGGACTGCCTGACCCTGAGAGCTGTCCACGCACTGCTGTGCTTCCACCAACCTTGGATCCATGCAACTCTGCATCCACCGGCCTGTGATCATTTTGCTTCCTGCTTCCCTCTTCTGTGTCACTGACGTGTGGCTATGTGAGTGTGATGAGGGACATAAGGACTCGCATCAGACTTACGGACTTGAGTTAGACTGAGCTGGGATGCTTTCTTGGCATTACTTTTTAATAAAAAGCCCTTATACATAGATGAGTGTCACTGGATTTCTTTCTCTAGACAACCTGGCCTAACACAGTGTTTGATCTATCTGCCAAAATATTTTAAATAAAATCCTAGACCTTATGTCTAAAATGTTACTTTTACCTGCTTTAGTGTGCATCTGAAAAAAAATGTAGATATTTTCCTTCATGACCACAATGACATTATTATACCAAGAACAATTCACAAAAATTCCTTGGTATCATCTATTGAACCATATTTAAAATTCCCTTGTCTCAATTTTTTCCCCAATTGATTTGTTTAAATATAGATACAAGCAAGGTCTACAGATTACATTTGGTTGTTGCGTCTTCTAAGATTCTGCTAAGCTCACTTTTTTATGTAGTCAATTTATTGAAGAAATCAGTCCCATATTGTAAATTTGTGTGTCCTCATGATATCGTTTAACTTCTTCTTCTTTCTCTCATATCAAACAAAACTCCAGCCGATTCCAATTAATGGAGACCCCATCGATGGCAGAGCAACACTAACTCGATAGGAATTTCATGGCTGTGACTCTTTAGAAGCAAATCACCAGGCTCTCTTTACGAGGCTATGCTGGTTTGAACTGCCAACATTTCAGTTAGTAGCAGAGTGCTTTCTGTTATTTTTATACAAATAATGCATACAATCTACATTTATTTGCCAAATTTGCCCTCCTTCCAGGAGTTATTTTCTTAATTAGCATAGTGTGCATAGGAGGATGAGGTGGTTTTCAAGCAAATGGAGAATTTGAGTTGTGTAAAAATTCTGTTTGCACCACCCAGGGACCCACAATCATCTAGATCCCCTGTAAATTGGATTGTTTGCTAAAGGCTTGATTAGATTCAGGCTTAACTCTGTGTGTGAAGAATACTTTGGTATGGTGCTATGTACTTCCTATAGCTTCACCTCAGAAAACTATATATATATATTTGTCCCTCTTTCAGTGATGCTAGGATTAATTAGTGGGTTCATGTGGGAACAGCTTGATGCTATAGAATTTCCTATCAAGCTTTCATTTAATGCATAGATTCTCAAACTTATTTGGAACAAAAACAAAGAAAGAAACAAATAACAAAACTACTCAGCACCCCTCTAGCAATTAAAAACCTTTAACAAGTAAAAAAAAAAAGTTTTCAAAGATTTTATAGCCCATAATCCAGGATAAATTGTCACTACCGTATCTCTTTTGAAGCTCCCCTGGAACATTCCAGTGCTTCCCTCCAGGGGGCAGGATCACTCGCTTGGGGAAACACAGATCTAATGGCTGTCATCCACTGATTATTATAGTGGGTAGTCATAAAGATGGTTCCTAATGGTCCCCGGCTCCTGGTAGTCACACCCTTATATAATTCCCTCCCTTTGATTGCAGGCTGGAAGGATTATATGTTTCTAGTGAACAGAGTGTAACCAGTAAACTGCCACTTCAAGATTAATATGTTAATAAAAAAGACCAGACTTACTGGTTTGATAGAGGCTAGTGGAAGCCCTAAGACAATAGCCCTTAGACATTTTTTGAACCTGGAATTGAACCCACTTCCCAGAGATCATCTTGCAGCCAAATAGATCAGACTATAAAGTGAACAGTAACACCTGTGAAGAACACATTCCTCTGACAATCAAACATTTGAGATCACAAGGGAAGCACTCAAAGCACTTAGTCTCAAAACTAAGCTCAGAAGGCAGGAAGGAGTAGGAAGAAGGATGAATGGAAATAGGGGGATACAGAAGGAAGTGAGGAAACTATTATTGCATTGCAGCTAATGTCTCAAAGCAATATGTACATTGCTGAATTTATTAATTTACTAATTGTGATAGATAGGTTTATTGTGCCAACCTGGCCAATGAACACATGTGGGATTAATCGAAGGGCAGAGAGATAAATGGCTCGGCAATCCATGCCTTTCTTGTCTCTTGCTTTTTGATGATCTGACCAGTGTGCGGCTGCCTTAGCTGGTTCTCTGCCTCAACTTGCAAGCTACACTACCTGTGGGACACCTAACCAGTGGACTGTTGCTATAATTTGAGGTTCCTTCAAGACCTGCTTTGCCACACTACTGGAGTATACATCATTTGAGCTGGGGACTGTCAGATCCTGTCATCTGACTGACTGTTGGTGACCTGCTTTCTGTTTGCTGCCTGTGGCTGGATAGCCTGAATTGCTCTACAGAGGACTACCTGGAGGCCCTCAAGACTTGAAGGACTGCCAGTGTATTAGCTGTCTCACAGAGGTGAGTTGCACTGAGCCATTTGTGCTGCTCTATAGACTAATTAGCTGTTTCATATGTTGTATATCTATCTATCTATCATCTATCTATCTATGTATCTGTCTGTCTGTCTGTCTATCTATCTAAATATATATATAATCATAAGCGTCCTGGTTTTGTTTCTTTAGAGAACCCCGTCTAACGTACTAATTTACTAACTTAGTCTGTAAACATTTATACAAACCATACACACACACACTCATACACCCAAAGATTAATATGTTAAAGCAACCAACTCAAGAACCTAGAAAAATTATGGCAGAATAAGCAAGCATAATGTAGAAAAAGGAAATACATTAAGGGCAGAAAAGTAATGAAACAGAAAACATGGAATGGCGAGTATAAAGTCAGGTGCTGAGATTGGAAATCTTGATAAAGCACAAATAAATAACATTAGTAATAATATGAACAAACAAAATTCAAACCAGGCTAGGCTCAATGATCCATAGAGGTAGAGTTAAGTGCCTTCAAGATTACTGTCAGAGTGGGGTGCCTCTGGGCACATAATCAATAGAACTAAATGATTTTGTAACACTTACCTGAGCAGAACAAAGGCCAAAGGGTCTGAATGACTGAGATGCTGACGGCCAGAGAAAAATATGTCCAAGTACATGACTGAAAAGAGGTTGTCCTGATCAAAGAACTGTATCCTGAGATGTTTCTGATTTTGAATTTTAACCCATTATTCCCCTAATAAACCCTGCAACTGGAGTATGGTCTGTTAGTTTTGTCTGGCTATAGCACAAAACCAGCAGAGAAGGCTTTGGGTTGATGCTGCTGGTAATTTTCCTTCTCCCTCCTTATGAAATTAGAAAAGGTCAGATGCTACCCCTTTGACATTTTCACACCCAACCACGATGCAACTAATTTTATGAGGTAAGTATAAACCCAAACTCAACTATTCCAGAAAACAAAATTAGATGACACATCACATATGAACAGTTTTTCAAAAAATGAACAAAACAATGATTGAATCCAGCAGTCAACAACAACAACAACAAAAAATTAGTGAAACTTGGTTCACAAAGCAAACCTTACAGTGAGAAAACCTAAGTTTCAATATTGGCCTTTTGACCATAAGTAAACCACTTAACCTTTGTTTATCTCAATAGCATCATCAATGATATACATAATGTAATAAGTGTCAGGGTTCTGAGAATTAAATGATTTGATACATGTAAAGTGCTTTGAAGAGTGCCTGGCTCATGGAAAGCAAGTTAAAATGTGGGATAACTTGGGAGGGGGGGGGAAGGAAAATGAGCTGATTCCGGGAACCCAAGAGGCAAGCGAATTTTGGGAATGATGAGGGCAACAAATGTATAGATGTGCTTTACACAATTGATCTATGTATTGTGAATTTTATGAGCCCCAATAAATTGATTTTAAAAATATGTGGGATAACTCTTGCTGTTAGTGTGTATTGTTATCCTGATTCATAATATTATTAGTATTAATAGTGGTAGTAGATGTATCGAGAAATGTTTTCTTGGTTTTGGTTTCTATGATATTTGGGGCCTAACTTCAAAACAACATACAACTGTGTATGATTAGCCATATATCTTTGTGAGTTCCATTAGTTGGATTTATTTTAACCAATATAGTCCCTCAATTTCCAAAAATTTCTTTTTAGTATTCATTGTAGGATGATCTAGGATGGGGTTTGGATACAAATAAAGGGATGCTTGGATGGCAGCTCCTAAAACACATGACTTATTTAATGCATCTAAGAAGACATTCAAAGTAACTCCACAATGCCCTTAGTATCCCAGACTCCTTATCTTTCTCTTATCTCATTATTTATAGCTTCATTCTCATGGTTTTAAGATGGCTAGTGTGCCCATAGGCATTGCATTAATGTTCTAGGCAGGAAAAATAGGAAATAACGAACAGCACTCCTTCATTCTCCAGAGACTATCCCTTTGTTATTACTAACCAGACATGCAACATTACAGTCCTTCACCACAAGGGACTCTAGAGGTTTACAGGCATTGAATGGGTACACTGCAACACCAAACAAGAATGTTGTTCACTGAGAGAGGGTGAAATGGGGTGGGTGGTTACAGAATGGGTGGTTTTAAGAACCACGGTGGAAGAGTGTTACCTCAAATGTCATTTATTTGAACCCAGCAGCAGGAGAAAGATAAGGCACTCTGCTGGCAGAGATTTATAGCCTTAGGAAAGCTATGGAGCAGCTCCACTCTGTCCTACAGGGTTCTGACAATGGGTTAGTGTCTGCCATGTGTGTGGTCCCTTGCTGTTGCATAGATTCTGACTGAGGGTGACCCTTTCTGGGCAGAGTAGAAGTGCTCCATAGGGTTTTCTTCGGAGCTCTTACAGCTCTTATCATAATCCCTACATCAATTGTATCAAGCATATTTGTACATATATACAAATATGTATCATCATTTTCATTATATTTGCTCTTTTTTCCCTCCTTCTCCCCCTCCCACCCTGATAATAATGAAATAAATTATCATTATTTTCATATCTTATACCTACTGCTATCTCCCTTTACCACATTTCTGTTATGCATTGATCATTGTGATAAATTCTCATTATTTTCATATCTTACACCTACTGCTATCTCCCTTTACCCACATTTCTGTTATGCATTGATCATTGTGATCAGTTCCCCCTCCCCCCCCACTTTCCCCTACCCTTCTGGTATGGCTACTCCCATTTATTTTCCTGAGGGGGTTATCTGACCTGGATTCTGTGTTTTGTGAGCTCTTATCTGTACCAGTGTACATGCTCTGGTCTAGACAGAACTGAAAGGCAGAACTGGGGTCATAATAATTGGAGGTGAGGAAGCCTCAAGGAACCAGAGGAGTATTGTGTGTTTCATTGGTGCTACAATGTGTCCTGGTTAAGTCATCCCTTCCTTGTGACCCTTCTGTGAGGGGATGTCGTATTGTCTACAGATGGGGTTTTGGTCTCGGTTCCAACAGTATGTATTTTTCTTTTGGGTCTTCTGACGTCTGTTACCTGATCCTGTCGACACCTCGTGATCACACAGGCTGGTGTGTTTCTTCCTTGTAGGCTTGTTGCTTCTCTGCTAGATAGCCACTTGTTTAACATCAAGACTTTAAGACCCCAGACGCTATATCTTTTGATGGCCAGGCACCATCGCTCTCTTCACATTTGCTTATGCACTCATTTTGTCTTCAGCAATCGAAAATAGAGGGTGAGCATCACAGAATGCCAAGTTCTTAGAACAAAGTGTTCTTGTGTTGAGGGAAGGCTCGAGCAGAGTTCCAAAGTCCATCCTCTTCCTCAATATATTGCCATATAAATATATGTACATAAGCCAATACAGTGAACCCTCGTTTATCGCGGTTAATCGGTTCTAGACCCTACCGTGATAAATGAAATTCCGCGAAGTAGGATTCCTTATTTGTAAA
>NW_022103924.1:6401677-6404931 GCF_000313985.2 Echinops telfairi
CAAAAACGAAAAAGCATACATAATTCCAGGTCTGTCCACTGACCTTTATGACTATCTCACCACCGGTCTTGGGGGCTGCTTCTAGGAACTGCCCCTCCAACCCTGAAGTCTATTTTAGGGGCTCCTCAGGGGATTTGTGGATTTTCTTTTCTCCCATTGCTGATCTGTTATGTTCTCTTCTTAGTTCACCCCACTGAGGTGGGGAATGGGCAGCCAGACCAGACTCACTCCACACCCTGTGCCCGAGTATTGTCCTCTGTCATGGTATGCTCCAGCGAGGGGACATCATGTCTCAAGCTGTTGACGCTACCATCCTCTCTGTGCCTTTGCAGCTCCATGCAGGGCCATCATCCTCAGGGATTGGTGTGCCAGTATGGGGTCTAGGCCCTCACTCACTCTTTTATCTTCTTGGTTTGCTTCCATGTGGGCAGGGCAGGTCATCCCCTTTCCCTAACTTGTAGGTTTAGTGTTGTCCTCTATTCCACATATTTCTAGGGAGGGAGTCAGTTTGGCTCTGGGGCCGGCTCTGTTCATGAGTTGCTCCATGTGGTTACATTGCCTGCAAGGTTTGGCATGCCATGGTGGGGTCTGCACTCACACTCCCATTTCTGTGGAGACATAAACAATGCCCTCCCCCTGAATGGATTAGTGCCCAGCTCCCCCAATACCACTGTCTCTCTCTCTCTCTCTTTTTTTTTTTTCCCTTTTCTCCCCCTACCCTCCACCTTCTCCTTCTTTTGGAATGACATGTACATCCTTGGGTTTAGTCTGTCCTTTGCTTGATTGCCTGTACCTCAACCCATATAGTGTGATATAGTGGGGTTTTTTTTATCCTACTGTACTGCTTACCTCGGTGAACTCATGTTGTACTGGCCTTTTGTGATTGGCTAACTTTGCTTAGTATAATTTCTTCCAACACTTCCCAGGAGATGATGTGCTTCCTGCTATCAGTGCTTTTTAGTGATGCGTAATACTCCATTGTGTGTATGTGCCAGAATTTTCTAATCTACTCATCTATCGATAGGAATTTAGTCTGTTTCCAATTCTTTGCAATTGTGAATTGTACTTCAATAAACATTGGAGTGCAGACATGTGGTCGTGGTCTATTTCTTACCTCTTCTGGGCATATGACCAGTACAGGGAGTGCTGGGTCATAAGGTAACTCAATTTTCATTTGCTTTAAATACTACCAGATCACTTTCCACAGAGGCTGCACAACCACCAGCAGTGGAAGAGAGTTCCTATCTCAGCACATCCCCTTCAACATTTGTTGCTCTCTGATTTTATTTGGGCTAGCCTATAAGGTGTTACTTGGTAACTCATGGTTGTTTTATTTTGCATTTCTCTGATGGCTAATGATAGGGAGCATTTTCTCATGTTTTTTGGCCATTCGGGTTTCCTCCCTAGTGAAACTTCTGTTCAGTTGTTTTTCCCACTTCTTCGGGGGGTTAACTGTTTTCTTTCTGCAGGCTATAGGAGGGTATTGTAGATTTTAGTAATAAGCCCTTGTTTGTTGTTTTATTGCTAAAAATCCTCTCCCAGTCTGTGGGGTATCTTGTTACTCTCTTGGTGAAGTCTTTCAACATATACAGGTGTTTTGTCCTTAGTATATCCCAATTGTTCATTTCAGCTTCATCTGTATGTGTACCTTTCCCTATCACAGTCAGTTAGCCTATGTAAACCCTGCACCAGGGTTTAGATTTGTCCCGACTCCTTCATTAATGGTGCTGATAGTTTAGGGTTTTACCTCTAGGTCTGTGATCTACCTTGAATTTGTTCTTGTGCATGGGGTGAGGTAAGGGTCTTGCTTCATTTTTCTACAGGTGGATATCCATTGCTTCCAACACCACTTGTTAAAGAGGGCATCCACCTCCCTTTTGACACTTTTTTGCCCTTAGCAAAGATCAGTTGTCTATATGCTGATGGTTTCATTTATGGGTTTTCTGTTCTTTTCCACTGGTGTCAGTATCTGTCATTATTCCAGTTTCATGCTGTTTTGACCATTGTGGCTGTATAGTAGGTGTTAAAGTCAGATAGGCAAGCCCTCCGACTTTGTCCTTCTTCTTGAGGAGTTCTCTGCTAATTCTAGGCTTCTTCCCTCTCCATATGAAACTGGTGGTCAGTTTTTCCAATTATTTGAAGAAAGTTGTTGGTATTTGAATCAGGATAGTGTTAAACTTGTATAGTGCCTTGGGTAAAGTTGACATACTACACTGAGGGAGGGAATTTAGTATATCCTTACTACATTGAGTCTTCCAATCCACGAGCATGGGATATTCTTTCATTTGTGGAGGTCGCTTTTGGTTTCCTCTAGTATGGTTCTGTGTTTTTCCTTGTATAAGTCTTTTGTGGTTTTGGTTAGATATGTCCCTAGATATTTCAATTTGTTCTTGGCTATTGTGAAGGATATTGCATTCTTGACCATTCTTCAATGGTCTTGTCTGATGTATAATATAAACTGAGAGACTTCTGTTTGTTGACCTTTTATCCTGCCATTCTTCTGTGTTCCTCTATCACTGCCAGTACTCTTGTTGTGGAGCTTTGGGATTTTCAATGTATAGAATCATGTCATCTGCAAATAGTGATAGTTTCACGTCCTCCTCTCTCAGACTGATACATTTAATGTCCTTCCATTGCCTTATGTGGTTAGTTAGGACCACCAATTCGATGTTGAATAGAAGTAGGGACAAGGGGTATCATTGTCTGGTCCCCCTTTTCAGTGGGATTGTTCTCATATTTTCTCCATTGACTATGATGTTGGCTGTTGGCTTTTCGTAAATACCTTGTATTAACTTAAGAAATTTTCCTTCCATTTCCATCTTCTTGAATGTCTTAATAAGGAATGGATGTTGGATATTGTCAAATACTTTTTCTGTGTCTATTGATATTATCATGGGATTCTTATCCTTTTTCTTATCAATGTGACAAATAATGTTGATGGATTTCTGGATGGAGTTGCTGCTACATGGTGGTCTCCTGCTTGTGCCTGTTGGATGTTGGTCTTCTGACCACAGGAGTTGACAAGGATTTTCTGCAGGGTTGGATGTGTTATTGCATATTCTTTGAGCTTTTCTTTGTCTGGGAAGATTACCTCACCTATCTTAATAGATAGTTTGGCAAGGTAGGGGATTCTTGGGTTGGCATTTTTTCCTTCAGATTTTGGAAGATGTTACTTCACTCTCTCCTCCCCTTCATGGTATCTGATGAGAGGTCTGAGCACATTCTTACCTGGCCACTATTGTATGTGACTGCTT
>NW_022103924.1:6405218-6415804 GCF_000313985.2 Echinops telfairi
AGTGATTAATCACAAAACAATATATAATTATTTATTGTGAAATATTTATGTGTTTTCTGATGGTCTTAGGTGACCCCTGTGAAAGGGTAGTTCGACCCCCAAAGGGGTCGCGACCCACAGGTTGAGAACCACTGGTCGAATTGGTGTCCTCTCTGATTCCTATATGAATATCTGATGGTCATTCATTAAGGTGTGGAAATTTGCTTCCAGGAATTGCCTTCTAATTTAGCTGTTAACTTCTTCATTGTATCTTGTTTTGATAGACCAATTATTCAAATATATTCCTCTTCATAGCATTTGTCATTGTTCTCTGGTGTTCTTCCACTTCCTTGATTATCGTGGTTGAGTGTTTTTCCTGTTTGTTGAAATCTGCCTGATTGTCCTCTAGATCACTGGTACGATTCTCTTCCTCTTCTAGTCTGTTGATGAGGCCCGTTATCTTGTGTTTTGCTTCTGTTCCTCAGACATTAATTCTTGTATTTCCCTTTGGTGCATGGACTTCATCCCCTCCATCATGGACTTCATCTCCTCTATTATTGCATCCTTATTCTGCATTGCTTCACTCATATCCTGTATTACTCCAAGCAGCATTCTGAAACTTTCTTTTTGTTGCAGATCAACATCTGTTTCGTCTATGAAGGTCCTTAGGTTTAAGACTTCCTTCGCCATTGAATTTTGTTTTTCTTGTTTTCTCTTTGAGGGTGTTGAGGTATGTTGCTACCTGTGTATCATTTTAGAAGAACTGGGTGCCAAGTTTCTGGGAGATTAAGGGATCCTGAGCTCTTTCTCTGTGTGACTGGTAAGAGTGGTTTTGGGGACTACCTGTGGCATACTAAGGTGGTGGGTTGGGCTGCTGTGTAGGTGAAGTGCCATGGTGACTCAGTGACCAGCAGCAATGGGGGGCCTTGGAGGGTGGGCTCAGTCTGTCAACTATAGGTATGCCACCAGGCAGGGTTGGGGGAGGCCTGCAGCATGTGCACAGGCCTGGTCTGGACTGTCTGGCCACAATTTGAAGTCTTTTAAAGACTCTCTGTGGAGCCCAGAACTGGTAGCGCCCCAGTTTGGGGCTTGGGCTGTGGCTTTCAGAACCTGTTGGCTTTTCCTGTTTTGTTATGTGAAAATCTTAGGCTGTGTTCTGGGGATTAGAGTTCTGCCTGTCTTGTTATGTTAATGTTATGCTAATGGATCAAGTTCCTGGCAGCTCACATTCAAAGTTACCCAAGGGAACCCAGCCTGGAAATTGAAGGTGTTTGTTTTTTTTTTTTCTTTTCTCTTTTTATAATGTACTTGTGAGGGGCCCTGGTATTGTGGCTGTGCCTCACTGTCTCCCAGGGAAGGGGGATCACATTAGCTGAGTAGGTTTGGGGCCAACTGGATCTGAATTCTCCTCCAGCTTCACTCCTGGCTCTCTCCTGCACAGCTCTACACGCTGTGTTCTAAGGATCTGCATTCTGTCATGGGTAAATATCCCAGGGACTCTTCAATTGCTGTAAATTAGTGTCTAATTGTCCATTGTTACCCACACTGGCAGGCACAGAGCTGGGGAGATGGGGAAAGGGATGGCCATGTAGTCACTACGTTCCTGTCTGTGGAGGGGAGATGAAAACCCTGAGAATGCAAGAGAGGGGAGGATAAGCAGAGAGGGGAACACCAGTGTGACATCTTGTGGCTAGTTCTTGGAGGCTCTCTGTGATTATTACTGCCTTTAGATCGCAGCCTTGGAAAATTACTGCACACTGAGGGTCTTGAATCTTGTGCACAGGAAGGGATGTCGGACACTGGAACTGGTGAGGGATTAGTCCAGCCTGTGCGCAGACACAAGTGTGAACTTGGAACATATCTGAGAGTTCTTGAATTGCTCCATGGGTGAAAAATCACAGGGAAAGATCTGAACCAGTCCCTAGTGCACTGAATTTGTTTTTAGCACCCAGGCTCGCAATATTGGCCTCCTTACTACTTAATTTTCTGATCTAACAACAGGAGCATGGGGTGGGTGATTCTACCCGAATGCCATCTTGACTTTTCCCTACCATATGGTTTTCTTTTGGAAATAGATCACCACGTCTTTCTTCTGAGGTAACTCTGGATGGGTTTGAACCTCCAGGAACTCCACTTGCCATATAGGTATTCTGTCGTTAGTTGCCATCAACATGCTGCCATCTCCTGGCATCCTATGTGCCACATAATGAAACATGGTCTAATCCCATGTCATTTCCACAGTCATTGATATACTTGCATCCATTATTAAGGCCAGTAGGTGTTGTAGTGGTTATGTGTTGGGCTGCAACCCCCATGGTCAGCAGTTAGAAACCACTTGTAGCTTCATGGGAGAAAGAATGGGAATTACACTCTTGTAAACAGTTATAGTCTGGGAAACCCACAGGAGGTTACTATGAGTCAGCATTGACTCGATAGCAATAAGTTTGGTTTGGTGTATTCTGAATGCTTCCAGCCTTGGAAGCTCATTTTCCATATTATCCGACAATATTTTACTGTGATCCATAGGGTTTTCTTTGGCTAATTTTAGGCCTTATTTCTAGTTTTGTTTTAGTCTGGAAGTGCTGCTTAAGCCTACCCAGCATGGGTGATCCTGTGGCATTTGAAATACCCATAGCAAAGTTTCCAATATCATAGCAGCACATAAGCCACTAGAAATTAACAGGTGAATGATGATGAGGTACTGCTTGGGCCTCTTCAAATCCTGTGTTCAACTATGTTGAGTATAAGTAAATATTGATACACTTACCCCTCCACATCTTTATTTCATGTCAAGTGCCCTGAATTTCCATCATCTGCCACACTAGCTTATTCTTGGTCCTTCCCAAATGACTTAGTTGGTTCCTGCCCGAGGACCTTCCCACTGGAAACACCTTACTGGGAATGATGTCCCTGAATCCTGTGTGTCTGTTGCCTCTTCATCTGTCACACATCCAATTCAAATGCCCTGCCTGGTTTATAAATCTGAAGAAGCCACTTAGTCAATCTCTAACACACCAACCATCCTATCCTAATCCCCTGCTTAGTATCTGCATGATTATAAAATGATGGGATTATTAATTTTTACCAGATTTTTCCTTACTTTATCAATATTTCCTATCAATTACTCTGGCCTTTCCTATAAGGACGCTTGCCATTCTCTCTATCATTGGATCTCCAGTATGTAGAACACTCCTTGACATATACTGTAAAGGTGATTTCTACTAATAGTGACTCTATAGGACAGAGAACGGCTCCATAGGGCCCCAGATGCTGCTAATCCTTTCAGAAGCAGAGAATGCTGCATCTTTTTCCTATGGAGACACCAATGGGTTGGAACTACCAAGCTTTCATTAGCAGCTAAATGCTTAACTCACTGCACTGACAAGATTCCTTGTCTATCCACTTTACTGTTGAAAATAAGGCCTGTGGTAGGGGAAGAAAATGAGGCCTGTGAACTCAGTTCTACTCGGGTTAGTGAACAAATTCATTTGTTTGTTTTTGTTCTAGATCTTAAAGATAAAATAATACCTCTAAGTGCTCTCATTTAGTTGTGATATCATTGCTGTTACTTTTTCCACTTGTAATAAATTACCCTCAAATTTAATGTACCATGGAATGGAGAACTAGTTGTGCTAATTTTGTTTCTAATTTTCTTCTAATTTGTATCTGTATCTAGAATGGTAATAAAATTAAATCTAAATCACATGAAAAAAGAAAAAGTGATTAGAGATGGCAGATAGATAAGCAGCCTCATTAAAAGAACTTGCAATATAATCAGGATTCTGAGATAATAAAAGCGTAATCTCAAAATTACTCTGTGGCAATTAGTGCTTGAATGACACACTTGTATGATGAGAATGGACATGCTAGTTCTGAATGTGTGTAGTTTCTTATTGAGAAATAGTTATCAAAGGGGAAATGGGCCAGTTTAAAAAAAATAATTTCTGGTGTGTCTTACTAGGCCTAAAAAATAATGAAAATTATCTAATTATTATTATGTCTGAAAGTCGGAATAGTGATCTTGAGGCTGTTTATCATGTCATTTGAGGCACATGGTGATAAAAAGCCACACCTTTTGGTAACATCAATTAAGACATTTGGAATACACTGAGATGAGAAGGCAGGAAGGGGGAAAGAGGAAATAATAAACTTATTACAGTGAACTGAGCCTTGAGGCTTTTAAAGCACAGAGCCTTGTACAATGGGGTTTAGATATAGATGTAGTTTCTTTCATTTAGATGTCCATTGCTCAAAAAAAATCCTAAGGGTGCGGAGTCATGTGGATCTAAAATTGGTGGGAACCTGGTGGTTCTCAGGGTCAGGGGGCCCACATGGGGTTGCCCCTAGAAGCAGCCACAAGGGTCCTAATGAAGTCCCTGCAAAGAGGAAGGTGAAGTAGCAGAGATCATCTCTGTTCTTCTTGCTTGTATACAAAAGATTTATGACATCAGAGATGTCATCAGGCTGTGACTTAATTGACAGGTTTGACTCCACCTCTAGCCTGGAGTCTCTAGTTGACATAATCCTTAACTACCACAGGGTTCTACCAGTCTTTATCAGGATAGTAGGCCTAATATTTTTATTATGTTTTGTTTTGCTCCACATTTTTCTCCCAGTCTATCCAGGACCTCCTCCTGTGATCCCCTTCAGAGCTGGTGACAGTGGTACCTAGGTAACATCTAGTTCTTCTGGTTTCAAGGTTGTGGTTTCAGACCTAGACCTTTAATCCATTGGACTAATTGATTTCATTTATCTTTGATTTTCTTCACAGTTCTTTACTGTGGATGGGAGAGACCAATAGTTGCACCCTAAATGGCAATTTCAATCTTTTAAGACCCCAGTCACTGCTCAGAAAAGTGAGAGGCCTTTGTGAACAATGTTATGCCAGTTGACCTTGATGTCCTCTAAAACTCTAGCTCTGAGCTCCCAAGCCTAGTGATTTATTACCTTAAAGTGTTATGGCTAGGAAGTTCTCATAATTCTGCCTCCGGTATGCTTTACTATCTACATGGCTAGACATCCAAGTAAGCACATGTCTTCCCTCTAGTTAATGATTTAGTCTCCCTTCCCCTCTCATCCCTGGTAAATTTCAAATGTTTCATTCTGTATGGGAGCCTCATACAATATTTAGCCTCTTATGACTGACTAATTTTACTCAGCAGATAGTCCTCCAGGTTCACCTGTTATGAGGTGTTTCCCAGATTCATAGTTTACTCTTTAATGCAGTGTAGTAATTCTATATATGTACAATATTTTTTTTCATTTATCCACTGCTCGTAACTTAAGATTGTTTCCATCTTTTTGCTATTGTGAATAATACAGCAATTCACATGTGTGCATATATCTGTTCTTGCTATGATTCTTATTTCTGTAGAGTACATATGTAGTATGTGGTAGTTACATAGTCTTGTGTCAACTTGAGGATATTAAGAGTGAAGGGTGTGTTTAAGACAGGCTAAGATTCTAGTCTGCTCATCAGGTCACACAGTCTGATGATGCCTCCTTCTGGGCATGGCCTTCTCATGAGGATTCTGGGAACTTCTCTCGATTCTGCCATCAGAAGAGATGGACCTCTCTCTCTTCTTTGACCTTCTTGTTGACAAGCCACATGGACCGGAGTTGAGAAGCCACACAGCTGGAGGAGCCACATTCAGACCCACATCAGTGCTGAGATGCTTCCACCACTACTGGATCCACAATACTTTTCACCCCTCAGTCTGTGATCTTCCTGCATCGTGCTGCATGAGTCTGAAGAGGAATTTATACACTAGTATCGGACATATGGGCTGATCTTGGACTTACAGACTTGATCTGGACTAGGCTGGGATGTTTTCTTGATATACAATTACTCTTTGATATAAAGCTATTATACCTATATAAGCATCAGAGGATTTGTTTCCCTAGTTGACCCGGTCAAATACATCCAATCTCTCTTGTATGTTTGTTTTTTATTTTTATCTATACAAGTAATCCAGGGTAGGCAACCTTACATAGATAGCAACTGGAGCAATGGTTCTGGGGGACATGGGAGGGACATGGGGAAGGAGAGTGGGTAGCCAATGATGGGTACAAGAGAATAGTAAGTATTCTAAAATTGATAGTAAGGAGTGGGTAGCTTTTATTGACATATTTGAACAATTGAATTGTGTCTGAGAGGAATTACTGAAATGTGGATGAACATAACTGTGGGGTACGAGGGGAAAACAAACAAACAAGTAAGCATATGTAACAGGGAAGCAGATGCACTTTGGGCTTCTACTAAAATCCAGCTTCAGATAGATACATTCTCAGCAAAAGATGGAGATTGAGTTGGATTTAATTCACCCATTGTTTCTTCCACCAAGGTAGGGGTTACCAGTTGAGTAGAAATTTTGAAATTTCATGAGGCATAAAATGTGTCTGAAAATCTATCCTATATTTTTTTCAGTTGTTTTTTTAGAGTCAGAGGTGGTGTGTTGGGGGAAGTAGTCGAAGGACATTTCTCATAATGATTTTTGCGCAAATAGAACAGAATTTCCCTTGCTGGGGACATTTCTCCTTTTCCGGGAGAAAACTGCTTCCAGTTCCACACAATGACATCTATCCAATGTATGATGCTAATAAAATATGAAGCATTTAGAAATTCAAGGGTTTTAAAATTTACCATCTTCTCCAACTAATGTTGATCTCTAGTTGCCTTACATGATTCATGGTAATGGCTAAATGAAATGCCTATTTATTTCCTCCAAGAGTGTCATGCAAAGTATTTACACATAGATTAACATTGCTGGAGAAATTTTCAGGCTACACATGTGGGTTAATATCTATTTTCTATCCTCCTTGCAAAACAAGCTATGTACATACTAATAAACCAAGATATTTCAGAAACAAAACTAAAAAACTCTTGATATTTCAAGTCTTTCAATTTCAGATAATTTAGTTGTTGGGTACCATCAAGCCAGTTCTGACTCAGTGACGCTACCTACCTACCACACAATGGAACACAACCGTTCTGCATGATTTTCAATCATTGCTATGTTCGAGTCACTTGTAGCAGCCACTGTGCCTAACCCATCTTGCTGAAGGTCTTCTCATTTTCGTTGAACCTCTACTTTTCAAATGTGATGCCCCTATCCAGGGCCTGGTCCCTCCTAATAACATATCTAAAGTAGATGAGACAAAGGCCTACATCCTCACTTCCATGGATGTACTCTGGCTTTACTTTTCCCAAAAGAGGTTAGTTTGTTCTTCTGGCAGTCTGTGGATATATTAAATATTCATTGCCAAAATAATAATGAAAAGATATGAGTTCTTCAATCTTCCTTATTTTAGTCATGTGATAAAGAAGATACATGAGAAAAACCTCTCGAGGTTTCTAATTTTTCTAAATATGCTATTAATTTTAATCTGAAGGCCCAGGCTCTTCTCTAACAAGGTGTTTGACTTCAGTTCAGCAAATTTGATCTTTGTTGCCTAGTCTGTAAAGGTGTAGCTACAATGAATGAGGTCAAAGTCCCTATGAGCGGTAAGCATTCTGGTTTAAATCTTTGAGCACTGGTGTGGAGTTAAGCACAGTACTTCTAATTGTTTTCTAGGGGAAAACACATTCTTGGTAGAACATTTACTTGTGGTTGTATCATTCAAGACCATATTTGATTGATGGGGAAAGTCCCAACCTTCCCTTAAATGGGGTATTTTTTAAGCACTCCTAACTGCTAAATTATGAAGAAGGAGCTGATGTTATATGAAATTAGATGAGAAATAGCTAAATATACAGAAAACATAAAGAGATCAATTGAGTTGCTCTCAAACTTAAACATGAACAATCTATCAGCAAGCACTGTTCCAATACACTCCTATGACCATAAAATAGCTTCCTTGAAGTCTAGCCTGTTTTATGGAGAATGGATTAGACTTATAAAGCCTCCAAATCTGACTAGATAGAAAGGTTTTCTCTTTATCCCATGTGGTAAACTGAGGGACTGGATAAGAATGTAATACAGATAAATCATCCATGCTCACAATTAACGGGTCGAAAGCTGACTCTGATGGGTTAAGACTCTCACAGTTATGAGATATAAATAAATCTTAATATACATTCTCATGACTGGACACAGTCCCTCCAATAACCCCCCATAAAAGAACTATCATAAAGGAGCTACCATATAAGATGAATCATTTCTGTGTCTGGTTACTTCACAATGCCTAAAGGTTATCTATAGATAAAAGCAATCAGGTTCTAGAACCAACCTACCATAAATGGAGCCAACCCCCTGGAGAGGGCTCAGGGGGGTTTGCGGTCAAGTAGCACTAGGTCAAGACAATACTCACTTCATTCCTGGTTTATTATGTTACCTGCTTATGATATACCTATGGACTATGTAACATGTTAGCTGTATGATGTGTATGCCTTATGAAAGATCTATAAGCCCCACTATATATACCCATTGGAAAATACATTCACTCTCTCAGTCCTGACATGGGATGAGGAACCTCTGTGCCCTGCTGTCTGTTTGTCTTTAATATTTTCCACAATTGCAAAGTCGCTCCTGAGAATCTGTTTGAGTGTTGGGGAACCCCCCTCATTCCAACAATCCCATATCTATTTAGAATGATAAAAGATGCATTTTTGTTCTAGAGGCCCAAGTGAAAAGCAAGAATGAAATAATAAGTTCTTAAGTGGGCTGGAAATGAACAGAGTAGAAACTCTACCCATGTGAGGCATGTGAGCCATAATGAAGATCAGACAATGGAGAGGAAATGATGCATTAAGCAAATAATTAAGGATTATTAAATCATCTCAGAAAGGACTGTAGGACTGTAAAAGGTACACTGGTAAGCATATTGTTGATAAATGATGGCAAAAAATCTGAATTAAATAAGATTTGTAAACAAAAATAAATACATGAATAAATGAATCCTGCCTCAGGACAAGAATGGTTTGTTCTGACAATGTGGCATTGTATGATACTCACCTTCCTGACATGATCACTGAAGACAAAATGGGTGCATAAGCAAATGTGGTGAAAAAGTTGTAGGCAAGCTATCAAAAGATATAGCATCTGGAGTCTTGTAATTAAACAAGCAGGGAAGCAGCAAAGCCCACAGGGAAGAGGCACACCAGCCTGTGTGATTACGAGGTGTCGACGAGAAGAGTTATCAGAAGTTCAAAAACACGCAACCCACTTGATGTGAAGGGGCATGTTTGCAATAGAGACCCAAAACTCGCCTGCAAGGTAATTGTACAGTCCCTCTCAGAAGGGCCACGTGGACAGGATAAATCCAGGGTGCGGTATGGCACTGAAGAACCACATAAATATCTGCTAGTTCTTTAATATTTCCTCTCATTACTATTAAGGCATTTG
Source organism: Echinops telfairi (assembly GCF_000313985.2). NCBI lineage: Eukaryota > Metazoa > Chordata > Mammalia > Afrosoricida > Tenrecidae > Echinops > Echinops telfairi. Next base: position 6,414,542 of record NW_022103924.1, read on the forward strand.
TTTCACCTCATTAATCATGTTAGATTTGCATATATTCATCTGTATATTTAAGATCGTTTGCTACATGAAAGCCAAGATAGATAACCCTGCAGAAACAGTAACAGGAATAATGGTTCCCTGAAAATATGGGGGGTGAGGGATGGGGGGAGGGGGGGAAGAAAGTGGGGAGCTGATAACATTGATGATTATATAACTCCACTCAAAGGGATTGAACAATAGAATTGTATGTGAATGGACGTATTGAATTGTGTAAGATATGTCAATAAAACTATTATTAAAGAAAAAAAGTTTGTCTCTTTACACTCTCTCCGACATTTGTTGTTTTGTTTTTTAGAACTTTGCTATTAATGCTGAGGTGAGATGATTGTTGTTTTGATTTTCATTTCTTCATTTGTTAGCCATATGAATATCTTTCTTTGATGATGTGTATATTCATGGCTTCTGTTCACTTTTAAACTTGATTATTTGTCTTTTGTTCTTGAGGTATTAAAGCTTAGTATATATTTTAGAGATCAGAACCTTGCCCGGTGTGCCACTGCCTAGAATATTTTCCCGTCTATGGGTTCTCTTTTTGACTTTTGGTGAAGTCTTTCGGTCCACATAAATGTTTAATTTGTAGATCAATCCAGTCATCTAGTTTGTCTTTGGTTGTTGTATGTTTTTACCTATGTTTTGTAGTATACTTATGCCTTGCATTAGGGATCCTAAGCTTACCCCTATTTGTTTTTGTAGTTTTAACTTTTACATGTAGGTCTTTGATCAAACTTGAGGTTTTTTTATTTTTTATGATGAGAAATCTGGATCCTGTTTCATTTTTCTGTAAATGGATATCCAATTTTGTCAGCATCTTTGTTTAAGAAGGAGCTCCTGGTTAAGTGTTTGACTGCTTACCATGAGGTCAGCAGTTTGAAGCCACCAGCCACTTCTTGGGAGAAAGATGGATCTTCCTACTTTCGTAAACAGTTAGGGTCTCAGAAACCAAAAGGGGCAGTCCACCCTGCCCCGGTAGGGTTGTCCTGAGTCAAAACTGATTCAATGGCAATGAGGATTTTTTAAAAAAAAATTTGTTTAAGAGACCATCTCTTCCCCATTTAATGTTTTTAGGCCCATTTTCCAAATTCGGATGTCCATAGATAGATTTCTGGGTTCTCAATTCTGTTCCACTGTTCTATGTGTTCATAATTGTACCTGCATCATTCTGTTTCGACTGTGTAGTAGATTTTGAGAATAGGAAGTGTTATTTTGTTGAACACTTAAAAAAAA
>NW_022103924.1:6415904-6420486 GCF_000313985.2 Echinops telfairi
TTACACTCTCTCCGACATTTGTTGTTTTGTTTTTTAGAACTTTGCTATTAATGCTGAGGTGAGATGATATCTCATTGTTGTTTTGATTTTCATTTCTTCATTTGTTAGCCATATGAATATCTTTCTTTGATGATGTGTATATTCATGGCTTCTGTTCACTTTTAAACTTGATTATTTGTCTTTTATTCTTGAGGTATTAAAGCTTAGTATATATTTTAGAGATCAGAACCTTACCCGGTGTGCCACTGCCTAGAATATTTTCCCGTCTATGGGTTCTCTTTTTGACTTTTGGTGAAGTCTTTCGGTCCACATAAATGTTTAATTTGTAGATCAATCCAGTCATCTAGTTTGTCTTTGGTTGTTGTATGTTTTTACCTATGTTTTGTAGTATACTTATGCCTTGCATTAGGGATCCTAAGCTTACCCCTATTTGTTTTTGTAGTTTTAACTTTTACATGTAGGTCTTTGATCAAACTTGAGGTTTTTTTATTTTTTATGATGAGAAATCTGGATCCTGTTTCATTTTTCTGTAAATGGATATCCAATTTTGTCAGCATCTTTGTTTAAGAAGGAGCTCCTGGTTAAGTGTTTGACTGCTTACCATGAGGTCAGCAGTTTGAAGCCACCAGCCACTTCTTGGGAGAAAGATGGATCTTCCTACTTTCGTAAACAGTTAGGGTCTCAGAAACCAAAAGGGGCAGTCCACCCTGCCCCGGTAGGGTTGTCCTGAGTCAAAACTGATTCAATGGCAATGAGGATTTTTTAAAAAAAAATTTGTTTAAGAGACCATCTCTTCCCCATTTAATGTTTTTAGGCCCATTTTCCAAATTCGGATGTCCATAGATAGATTTCTGGGTTCTCAATTCTGTTCCACTGTTCTATGTGTTCATAATTGTACCTGCATCATTCTGTTTCGACTGTGTAGTAGATTTTGAGAATAGGAAGTGTTATTTTGTTGAACACTTAAAAAAAAATCATTTTAATCAGGGCTCGTACAACTCTTATCATAATCCATACATACATTGTGTCAAGCATACTTATACATTTGTTGCCATTATCATTCTCAAAACATTTTCTTTTTACTTGAGCCCTTGGCATCAGCTCATTTCCCCCCCTCCCTCCCTCGTGAACCCTTGACGATTTATAAATTGTTAGTTTTTCAAGTCTCACACTATCTGATGTCTCCCTTTGCCAACTTTTCCCCCTCTTCACCCACTTTTCTATTGTCCTGCCCCCAGGGAGGGGGTTATATATAGATCATTGTGATCTCTTCCTCCTTTCTACCCCACCTTCCCCTTACCTCCTGGTATTGCTACTCTCATTATTGGTCCTGAAGGGTTTATCTCTCCTGGATTCCGTGTGTTTCCAGCTCTTATCTGTACCAGTGTAAATCCTCTGGTCTAGCCAGATTTGTAAGGTAGAATTGGAATCATGATAGTGGGGTGGGGATAGGGGGGAGAGGAAAGTTGTATGTTTCCTCCATGCTATACTGCACCCTGACTGGATTGAGCACTTTTATGTCTATGTTTATCAGGACTATTATTATAGAATTTCATTTTTTAGAAAATTTGTCTAGTTCGGGCACCAGGGCTATGTTTGCTTTCCAGAATGAGGTCGGGAGTTGTCCATCCTTTTCTAAGTCCTGGAATAGTTCAAGTAGAATTTGTGCCAGTTTTCCCCTGAATATCTGTAGAATTCACCAGTGACCTTGTCTGGGCTAGAACTCTTTTGGTGTTGATGGAAATTTTTCTTAATGACATGTTCGATTTCTTTTGTGATGAATCTGTTCCAATTTTGTACTTCAAATTGTGTTAGTTTGAGAAGGTAGCTTGTTCCTAGAAATATGTCCACATCGTCTAAGTTTTCAAATTTGTTAAAATATAGGTTTTTTTTTTACAGTATTTTGTTATCCTTATTATTGCCGTTGTTTCTGTTGTGACATTGCTTATTTCATTTCTTACTTACAGCTCCTTATTCTTTTCCTTTGTTAAATTTGCCAGTGGTTTGTCAATTTTATTAATCCTTTCAATGAGCCAACTTCTTTTTGTTGTTTCTAGTTTTACCTTTTCATTTATTTTATTTATGCTCTAATCTTCATTTTCCCCTGTCTTCTGGTGAGTATAGGTACTTTCTTTTGTTCCCCATTGTTGCATTTCTAATTACTGGAGAAGTTTGGTTAAGGTGTTGACTTAGGTTCTTCTTTTTTCACGTGTGCATATATTGCTATAAGTTATCCTCTAGCATTGCTTTTGTTGTGTCTGAAAGGTTTTGTCATGTTTTCATTCTTGTTTGAGTCAAGAAATATCATTTCATTTTACATTTCTTCTATTACTCCAAATGTTTAAACATGGTGTTTTAAAATTCCAATGTGTTTAATTTTTCCTTCGATCATCCTGTTACTGAGGTCTAATTTTATAGCATTGTGACCTGAGAAGATGCTTTGTAGTATTTTACGTTTATTAAGGCTTGCTCTGTGTACTAACTCGCAATCTGGGAGAATGTCTGGTGTGCTCCAGAAAATGAGGTATATTGGGTAGAGTGTTCTGTATATGTCTTTGAGGACAAATTGTTGATTATGTTGTTTAAATATTCTGTATCTTAGATGAGTTTTTTTTCTAGTTAATCTGTCCTTCATAGACTGTGGTGTATTAAACTCTCCTACTACAACTGTGGACATGCTATCAGGAGAAACCAACCCCTGGAGAAGGATAGCATGCTTGGTAAAGTGGAGGAGTAGCAAAAAAGAGGAAGGCCTTTGACAAGATGGATTGACACAGGGGCTATGACAATAGCTCAAACATAGGAACAATTGCGAGGGGTAGCTGGGTTGAGCTATGTTTCATTCTGTTGTACATGTAGAGACAGAATCAACATGACACTTAACTACAGCATTATTATTGAATTGTCTAATTCTCATTTCAAATTTGATTTACATATTTTGGAGCTCTTTGTTTGGATGTGTACACATTATACTTATGTTTATATCGTATTATTAGACTGATATTTTATTCATTATACAATGACCTTATTTATCTTTAGCCTTAAAGTCTACTTCATTAGAAATATTGCCATACCAGTTCCTTTTTGGTTGCCGTTTGCCTGATATTATTTCTCATCCTTTGATTTTTAGTTTATTTTTGTGTTTGTGTCTAAGATATGTCATTTGTAGACACCATATTGATGGGTCATGTTTTTCGTAATCTATTTGCTACTGGTGGTAGAGCGGTGGGCTGCAATTTGCAAGATCAGCAGTTTGAAACCACCAGCCACTCGGTGGGAGAAAGAGGGAGGGGGGGTTCTACTCCCATAAACAGTTACAGTCTCAGAAACTCAGAGGGGCAGTTTGACCCTCTCCATAAGGATATTACGAGTCAACATTGACTCAATGGCAGTGAGTTCGATTTTGATTTGTTTGACTGGTGCACTTCATCCACTTACTTTCAGTGTAATCATCAATACTTATGAATGTATTGGATTATTTTAATGTATGGGGGCGTTTTATATTTTCTTTTTTGGTGCTGATGGTTTCTTTTCTCCATTATTTTACCGTTATTTTATTTTATTTATGGACTCATCATTTCTTTCCATGCAGTTGCTTTAATATTTACTGAGCATGGTTTTTAAATGAGATTTATTAATTTTTAGGTCACCTTATAATTTATTGTTTTCTCAAGTTTTAAACAGTCTGTTCTATCTTGATTTTGCCTTGACTTCCTCTCCAAGTTCTGTAACTACACCACTTATTTCCTCTTGTTACTTTGTTACTCTGTACTTTGTAAATCAACTGACATCTCTGGATGGAGATTCATTTAATTTTGACCTTTTTAATCTGTCTTGGAAGTACATCTAGAAAATTCCATAGAAACAAGGATAGCAGGACTTCATCTCACATACTTTGAAAAAGTTATCAGGAAAAATCAGTCCCTGGAAAAGGACACCATGCTTGGTAAGGTACAAGGGCAGCAAGAAGACAGGAGAGCACTGATGAGAGGGATTCACACAGTGGCTGCAACAATGAACCCAAACATAACAATTGTGAGGATGGCACAGGGCCAGGCAGTGTTTCATTCTGTCTTGGCACTTAACAACAATTCTCCCCACAACTGCTTGGATGCATCACAAAACATCTCATTATGGAGTTGACCATGCTGTTTAGATATCATGGGAGAAACTTGCCCCACTCAAGTTGACATAAAATGTAATTACCCCAAAATCTAGGATGCCCAGATTTTGGTTTGTTTTGATGTGAAGCAATATGAAGACTGGTCTCAAACATAACAACAGGAGTGAGGACAGTGTCCTCGGGAGTGTTGCAGCCTGCTGCACACGGGTTTGCTATGCGAGGGACGCGACTAGATGATAGCCAACAAGAAAAACATATCTATGTAGATTTCTGAGCAGTGTGATCATGTGTCTCTTCCTCTAATCAGGAGTTGAACAACTACTTTATTCTTTCTTTTTGAAGTCCGGGGTTCCAAAAATCCATGCCTATCTGTTTCAAGTGGTTTCTTAGGTTTTGTTCTAAAGGACCTGGGTGGCATATCAGCCTCGTCTGCCATCTTGGATCCAGTCTCTACATTTT
>NW_022103924.1:6422330-6423258 GCF_000313985.2 Echinops telfairi
CACAGTATAAATTACAGCATAAAGAAAAAGATACCCTCACAACTGCACCAATAAGCAGCATCATGATAAATGAAGAAAATATTGAAGTTGTCACAAATTTCATTTCACTGGGATCTACAACTAATACTCATGGGAAGCAACTATCAAAAAATCAAATGAGGTATTGCAGTGTGCAAATCTGTTACAAAAGAGCTCTTTAAAATGATGAAAATGGAAGATGTCACTTTGAGGACTAAGGTACACCTCACTCAAGCCGATAGTTTCAGTCTCCTCATATGCATGAGAAAACGGGGCAGTGAATCAGGAAGATCAAAGACAAATTGGTATATTTTAACTATGGTGTTGGCAAAGAATATTGAATATGTCACGACTTCCTGAAGAAAAAAGATATCTGGCTTAGAAGAAATAGAGCCAGAATACCGTTAGAAGCAAGGATAATGAGAATTCATTGCATGCATTTTGGACATGTTATCAGGAGGGACCGGGCTCTGATAAGGACATCATGCTTGGCAAAGTAAATAGAAGGTTATACTTACCTGTCAGGGGAGATACCATAATCACAAAGGTGGTTTTCCCGGGGCGAGGCTTATCCATTGCACTCCGGATGTGCTGACCTCTGCGATTTCCCCAAATGTGGGACATTCAACTACATAATTTGTGGTAGTTGGGGGACTGCATTTGCACTCTCCCCTTAAAAAGAAATGAAAAAAAGTAAAAAGAAGGTCAGTGAAAAAGAGGAAGACTCTCAATAGGATATATTGGCATGGTGGCTACAAGAATGGACTCAAACATAGCAACAATGGTTTTGATGGTACTCTACTAAGTGGTGTTTCATTCTTTTGTACTGGGTCACTATGAGTCTGAGCTTACTTAACAGCACATAACAACATAAGGATATGTAAGTGGGTATATTTTCACACACACACAC
>NW_022103924.1:6423358-6423796 GCF_000313985.2 Echinops telfairi
AGTCTCAGAAACCCACAGGGGGTTGCTATGAGTCAGCACTGACTCCATGGCAGTGAGGTTTGGGTTATATGAATTGTAAATACTGAAGGCTGCAGTCCTTAATCTTCATTGGCAAGTGCATTCAGCACGCAAAATTGGATCATCTGCACATTGCAGGTTGATATTACGCTTTCCTCCAATCCTGATAAGTTTTTCTTCATATAGTCCTGCTTATAGGATTATCTACTCAGCACAAAGATTGAATAAGTATGGTGACAGCATACAGCTTTGAAACACACCTTTCTTGACCTTGAACCACTTGCCCTGTTCAAAAGACTGTCTCTTGGTCCATGTACAGTGCTCTAGAAATCCCATTATTTTCAATGTGATCCATATTTTTTTATGATCCACGCAGCTGAAAGCCTTTATATAATCAACAGAACACTGACAAATGTCTCT
>NW_022103924.1:6424335-6432641 GCF_000313985.2 Echinops telfairi
GACTAAGGGTAAAACCTGATTCCTACCAAGTGAATCAGCTTTTTTCTGTTAGATATTCATTATTGGGCTGGCATTCCAGTCCTATAATGTATCGAGGAGTGATGCAATAAATAGAACAATACAATAGCTCAGGGTAAAAACCTTGAACCAGGTGCACAGAGAAGAAAGAAATGTTGTCTACAGTATAGAAAGAGCCATATAACAGGTGATCTGAATAGAAAGCGTAATCTAGAGAATAGAATTGTGGTCTCCGGTGGCTTTCTAGTCTTTCATTCCACCACTTCATTTGCTACAACCTTGCCTTTTGGATTCCATAAGGCAAGCTCGAATCACGATAATAAACCCTTCTGTATTGTAAACTAGGTGGCTGTCATTTGCCAATGACTCAGAAAAAGGAAAAGAAACCTACTGCCACTGAGTTGTAGTGAACTTAAAGAGAACAAGGTAAAACTGCCTATGTGGGTTTCTGAGATTGTAACTCTTTATGGGAGTAGAAAACCTTGCCAAGTGGCTGGTGGTTTTGAACAGCTGACTTTGTGTTAACAACTGTATAACTAATACATCACCAGGACTCCTTTGCTAACGAAGGAACATTAATGAAGACTATACCAAGTAGGAGACAAAAATCGAAGAGGCTGAGGAGAATAGAGGTTAAAAAGAATAAAAATGATTTGGGAGTTTACAAAAAGGAAACTGTTTACACTATTTTTTCATTAAAATAAACCCAAGGATTTGAAATAGGCATTTTAATTGTCCATTTATGTTCTTTCCAGTAATATAGCAACATGGGAATTATTCTCAATTCAAAAGTAATGATTACAATACTAATAGAATGCATGCTATTCATTTAATATATGTTTAATTTTATTTTGGAATTTCTTTGTGACCCTGAAAAGCTAGTTTTGAAAAATAATCTTTTAAAATATACCCAAATTTGCTATTTTAAAGAATCCATTATGCTGCTGTGCATATTTCTGCCCCATAGAGCTTCCTAGGTTGTAATCTTTGTGGGAGTTGATTGCCAGACCTTTCTCCTGTTCAGCAGCTGGTGGGTTCAAACCACTAACCTCTTTGATTAGCAGCTGTGAAAGGCAGGTTTATTGCGCCAACCTGGCCAATAGGAACGTGTGGGATTAATCAGGTTGCAGTTTGATTGGAGGGCAAAGAGATAAGTGATTCTGCAAGACCCGTCCCCGTCTCTTGGTCTCTGGTGATTGGAGCATGCTGGAGCATGTGTGCTGCTCCTGTAGTTAGTACTCTGTCTCAACCTATGAGCTACACTACCTCTGGGTCAGACCAATCCATGATCTTCTCACTAGAGCTTGAGAATCCTTTGAGACCTGCTGCACCATGCTACTGGTGCATATATCGCTTGAGCTTGAGGCCAGTGTATCCTGTTGCCTTGCATTGCTTGTGTTAGATATCCCATCTGGGCCTGCTTCGCTAAGCAATCCAGCTACTGGCTGTTAGTGACCCACCCTGCTGCTTGCTGTGGGCAGAATCTGCTTGCCTTGCCAAATGGACTCTGCTGTATGCTTCCTTGACCTTGGACCTGGCAGTCTACAGGCCTTGAAGGACTTCCAGTATATTAACTGTTGCACAGAAGTGAGTTGAACTGAAACTTCTGTACTGCTGTGTGGACTAATTAGCTGTATTCCTTCTCATTGTATAAACCTATCCTCTTATATCTGGTTTAATTTCTCTAGAGAATCCTGCCTAAAACAGCAGCCAAGCACTTAATCAATGCACAACCCATCTGAAGACTCAAAACAAACAATCATATCAATGCGAACAAGGGGCGGGGGCGGAGTGGAGACCCAAAGTCCATCTGTAGACAGTTGGACATCCCCTCACAGAAGGGTCACAAGGAAGGGACATTATAGGTATAGCCAGCCAGGATGCAGTATAGCACCAATGAAACAAACACCATTCCTCTAGTTCTTTAATGCTCTTTCCCCCTTGGCCAACATGAGATGGAAAAAAAAATTATAATTTAACCAGGGTTCATGAGGGTGGGAGTGTTGGGGAGGGAGGAAAAAAACAAGGAGCTGCTACCAAGGACTCAAGAAAATGTTTTGAAAAGGATGATGGCAACACAATGGATGTATGGATTGTTATGAGAACTGTAAGAGCCCCCAATAAAATGACATTTTAAAGAAAAACACAACCAACGCTCCCTTTTTGAAGTTCACACACCTGAAAGAACAAAATCTTAAGGATCCAACTTAGTCTCTACTGTATGCTATTGCCCCCTAGTGGCTGCTAAGAACATAAACTTGAATAAGTTACTGCTCAATTTTGGGCTCAGTTGTGACAAAGCCAATTAATTCAGTCTAACCATTTCATCATTACTGACAACGCTTGTTGGGGATCTGCTGTCCCCAACGGTGGTCTCTGAAGGGGCCACCATTCATCTTTCCCTAGAAAATACTGCTCCCAATGATGTAATTTCCATCTCAGAATCTCACAGTTCCCTACAGCCAGGGCCGAGAACTCTTTAAGTTGTGAATATATCAAGAAGTTTCTCACTCAGAGAAGATGCCCCCAAACAAAATCATTTGGCTGTCATGCCCTGCTCCTTGGAAACAAGCAAACTGCCATGATTTCTGCTTCATCTCACAAAATACTGGGTACAGTGAAAACTGCAGAGACTAGTAAACTCATGGGAAGGGTACCAGCAAGTTCTCAACTTGATCAAAGAGATGCTGCCCTATTTGTGAAAAATATGTGGAGTCTGCACTTACTGTTCAGTTACCTTGGGTATGTCTCAATTTCTTGAGTCTCGATTTCATCTGTAATCTCCTGCCCTGTCTAGTTTGCCCCAAGCTGCCATTCTTGCCCCAAATAATTAGCTTTAAGTGTCCAGAGCTCTTGAATCTACTTCTATAATATAGTTAGTACAAATGACAAGAATTCTGTTTGTTTTCCCTGCTGGGTAGGGAAGACAATGTTTTAATTGCTTTGATTTCTAAAGAACTAGAGCCATACCTGACACATTATGATTGTCACCACAGTCTGGAACCTTCTACAAGTTTATCTTCCTTTTCTCCTTAAAAGTGCCTAGACAATGTCATTGTGCTCTATTCCAACTCAACCAAACACACTGAGTCGATTCTGAAGGGCAGAGTAGAATTGCTCCACAGGCTTTCCAGAACAGTAAATCTTTGAGAAAACAGACTACTGCACTATCTCTCCCTCTGAGGGACTGGTGGGATTGAACCAACCTTTTGTTACAGAGCCCAAAACTTAACTCCCTGTGCCATCAGTGTTTTTACTGTCCTTCAATGTAGTGGGGAAAAGAGCTCCCTTAGACGGAGGTGTGTGTGTGTGTCTTAATTCTGGCAGTAATTAGCTCTGAGACTCAGAATAATTTACTTCACATCTTGGATCATGGTTTTCTCATCAGTTAAATGAGTAAGTTGAGTGATAGATTCTCCAAAGTTACTTTCATTTATGCAATTCAATTAATATATTCTCCTCTATAACCCTTTTTCCTTCTTGCTTTCACTTTTTCATTTATTAAAAATCATCCTTGTCTCTAGAGAAGAAAAACATTGAAGTTTATATACGATATGTAGAGAGAAATTAAATCACAAAAATGGCTTGCACATTTGTAGAAAAGGGCAAGTCTGGACAGACTCCAGTGTGGGGGTCAGATGTTAGGCTGGAGGAGTCTCCTGACACAATAGCTTCAGAGGCTGATGAATTCGAAACTGGAAGGAAATGATAGGCTGGTGGTTGCACAGGTGAATAAAATGAAGGCTACTGGTGACTGAATCAGCAGGCAGTGTGGCAGGCTGTTGGTTCAAGTCCAAAGAACTGGAGATTGAAGAGCCAGATGCAGGATCCAGACCCACCAAAAAGCTTTCCTATACTGTCCACTTACCGTATATACTCGAGTATAAGCCACCCCTAATATCAGCCGAGGCACCTAATTTTACCACAAAGCTGCATTAAAAGTGTGCTGAAAAACTAGGCTGATACACGAGTATATACGGTACATTAAAAGCAGGCCACACCCCAATGAAACTTCCTTTTAATTCATTGTATCAGAGCTATGAAGTGAGTAAGGGTGTTGTATTTCACTTTATCTTTCTTACAACTGATTGATTGCTTATAGCAGATCCCATCATGGACGTGATTTCAATATGATAGGTCACATCATGGGAGAGTTTTAATTGCCAAACCACTGAAAATACTGTCCCAGCCAAGTTGACACAAAACCTAACTATCATAACCCTCATGAAGGCTGGAGTGAATCTTGTAGTATTAGAGTTGGAAACATTGCTATGAATGCATGTTTAACATATATAAACATGTGCATACACAAATTAATAGATACTGTATATACTTGTGAATAAGCCGAATTTTGCCTTGGCTGATATTTGGGTCGGCTTATACTTGAGTATATACAGTACATAGACACTAATAGATGTGTACACAAGTGGGTTAATATACACATATATTTCATTACTCTGACAGCTGAGAGGACTTAGAAGTAATGACACTCTAATTGCAATGACATTCCTAACACGCAGATCTTAGTTTCTACTCACATTTTCTTAAAAGAAAAAAAAAAATAGAAGAACCAGGACATGTTAGAGAAGAGGTGGGATCTAGCGAGAGGACAGGGTATGTACAAAATGAGTATGGTATATGTGTAATGTCAGAAGGTAAGGAAGTGCTCAGGCAAACTGATGGGAGTTTGTCACAGGGACACGGGAGCCACTGGAACAATCTGAACAAAACAAGCAAGATAGCATGGATACCCAGGAGTTCTTTCTGATATAAATAAATGATTGAACGGCAGATGGCTAAAGTAGGAAGAGACAAGTCTAGTTTGGAGAAGAATCCTAAATAATTTATAGATTCTCTCACTCAAGGAGGAAAAACTTAGCTCCCCAGCCATTAGGTGAGGCCACACTTAGTGCCTTGCTCAAAGAATATAGTATGGAAGCAGGAGGAAGTAGCTTTCCAGTAAAGCCTAGCAAACAGCGCCTTAGCCAACATCACTAGTGAGAAGTCATGCTGACAGTACATATCCTTGTAGATGTCCTCTGAGAATGGTACTTCACTTCTGTGGCATCCTTTCCTAAAACCCTAACTACAGTCTGCTCAGGGGAAAAACAGTAGATGAACCCAAATTGGGGGGGCATCCTATGAAATACTGAACCAGTAACTCCTCAAAACTATTAAGGTCATAAAAATCGATAAATCTCTGAGAAGCCATCACACCCTGAGAAGAATCAGTAGAGCCATGGCCAGGTGGAAGGGAAGATGTGGGATCCTGGATGGGACCCTGGAACAGAAGAAAGGAATATTGGGTGGTAGGACCCTAGCGAAATAGGCATCCAGTGTGGCATGGGGTCAGTAGTAATATACCTTAGTAGTTAGTACACCTTAGTCACAGTAAATGTTGCATTGTAATGTAAGGTGGTAGCAAAAGGGGCTCTGGGGGAGGTGGCGTATGGACAACTCTGCTTTTCTAGAAATCTAAAATAATTCTAAAATGGGAAATCAATTTTGTTAAATAAATAAAATCACTCCCACAACAGTAAAGTATTCACCACAATTTTGACATGTGTTGGCCTCTTGTTTTGCAGTTGACACATTTCCAGAGAAATTCAGTAGCAGGCACTGAGCTAAGCAATTTCATATTAAAGTAAAAATAAGCCTGTGAGGTAGTCACTCTTAGGATCCCTGTTTTACCTAAAGGACAACAAAGAGGATTGAAGTGTGAGCACACAGATATGTCAGTTGTGGTGATGAAGGAATTCATACAAGAACATCTTCATAAAAATGACTGGAAGATAATGTCTACTGACTTCCCTTCCCCCATCAAATCTCTATCATGCTTCCAGATTTGGCCTTCACCGGGAAATGCCAACGACTATGGACGTAGACTCCGTAGAAAGACTGTGGGCCTTTCCTCACTAAAGCCCACCATGCACCAACCACCTCTGCCAGCACTATCAAAACAGAGCTTTTTAAAATTTCTTTCATGGTTTCTTTTCTTTCTTTAAAATATCATTTTATCAGGGGCTCTTACAGCTCTTATTAACAATCCATATATTAATTGTATCACGCATATTTGTACATGTTGCCATCATTTTCTAAACATTTACTTTCTATTGAGCCCTTAGTATCAGCTCATTTTCCCTTCTCCCCCCACCCTCATGACCCCTTGATAAATTATTTTCAGATCTTATACCGACCGCTGCCTCCCCATTTGCTGTTCCTCTCCCAAGTGTGTGGTTATGTGTCAATCATTGTAATCGGTTTCCCATTTCTCCTTTCTTCCCTCTAACCTCCTGGTAATACTACTCCCATTTCTGTTCCTGAGAGGGTTATCTGACCTGGATTCCATGTGTCGATAGCTCTTATCAAAACAGAATCTTTTTGGTGTGTTCCTAGTGCTGTCCTTTTATGAACTGTGCCCTGTCCCCACCCACCCCCACCCCCCTGCCCTCACCCCACCCCCCATCTAAAGCTATGGTGCAGTACATATGAATGCAGCCATGCTTCCAAATAGGGGCTTTCCTTGAAGATGTTACCAACTAAGTTAAAGAGGTCATAACTGAGTAGGGAAATCTTTTCTGAGTGAAGCAGAGAAGGGACAGACACAGGGGGAAGACAGCACCATGTGAAAAGGCACCTACAAGCCAGGGACTGCCAAGGAATACCCAGACACTGAGGGTGGCTGGGCGGTTCTGTCATTTCAGTCCTTGATTTAAAAACTTAAACTTAACCACATTCTGTTTAGAAAGCCTGGTTACCAGTCTTACCTGGGGCTGAGCCTACCAGCTCAGATGGAGGCATAGAATTGCTGATGCCAACAAAAGGACACTGAAATCCGGGTTCACTTAGACCAGGAGTTCTGAACCTGCGTCATGTGTATTATGTCAGGTGTGTGTATCTCCAGTATGTGTGTGCTGTATGCATATGTACATATGTCAGATACATGTGTATGTTGGAGGTGTGTCAGGTGTGAGCTTGAGTGCAGTGAGGTATATGAATGTGTCAGGTGTGTCTGTGCCTGTTGGATATGTGTGTATGCATATGTCGTATGTGGGTGTTCAAAGTATATGTACAATGGGGGAAGTGTGTGTGGATGTCAGGGCATCTCCTCTCCCCCAGATCATTTATCGAGGTGGAGGCTACGGGAGGATCAGTGCTGGGCCAGGGTGTGGAGGATGGGTGCAGTGTACCAACCCTCCAGTGTCCAGATCCTACAAATGAAGAGACTGAGGCACGGCCACTCCGTTGTCCTCTGCCCCCTTCCTCCAATGCCACATAAGCAGGTCCGAGTGAGAGATTCTGGTGTGCCTCCCCTCATTCTGCCCCACCATCCTGAGGCCGAACTCCTGGCTGCACTCTGGGGGCCCTGTGTGCTCTGGGTCCCTGGCGCACTGCACCTGATGGTGAGTTGGCTGCTCACCTGGCCTCCTGGGCACAGAGTCTCTGCCACAGGTTCATAGAGGGTGTGAGGAGAACTTTCAGGAGAAAGTTAGAAGCAGGGGTGTGGGGAGGGGTGTCCAAGGGACCCATGAAATGCATGCAGGGCCAATGGAGCCTGACACAGCCCCAAGGAAGGGTCCCGGATACCTCAGACCTGGGAATACTTGATCATTCCCCTAGAGAGACAAACTGAGTCATAACCTAGCAGACGCACACCTGTCCTGTTTGGTCCTCACAAGGAGGGAATTTAAGGTCTAACACCTCCTGCTGAGCTGATGCTGGGCTCTCTCCCAATCACCTGCACCTGGAGGCTTCTCCTGCTGTGCGCGCCCTCCCTGCCCCCGCCCCCCAACTTCCTACTATGGGCTATATCAGTGGTTCTCAAACTTCCTAATGCCGCAACCCTTTATGTTGTGGTGACCCCCAAGCATAAAATTATTTTTGTTGCTACTTCATAACTAATTTTGATACTGTTATGAATCGCAATGTAAATATCTAGTATGCAGGATATATTTTCACTGTTACAAAGGCATAGTGATTAATCACAAAAACAATATGTAATTATATATTGTGAACTATTTATTTCCAATTACAAATAAATGAAATTTTATCTTGAAGCATTGTGTAGCATGGGTTAACAGTCTTAATATAACAACAGTAAAGTACCTTGCTACATTTTGTGACAGTATGCATAAAAAGCCAACGTCAGTGTGAAGGTTGAGATAGCTTCTTTCTAACGAGATCAGAAATTCTTGGAGCAGTCTTTGCAAGAGCACAACGAAGATCATCTTCCACAACAAGTCTACTTCTGTATTTAGACTTGATAACCAACAAGCTGGAAAACCCTG
>NW_022103924.1:6433517-6434927 GCF_000313985.2 Echinops telfairi
TGGAGCACCATCTGTGCAAACACCACAAACCTTTTCCCAAGAGATCTTATGCTCTTTCAGAAATGAACCAACTGTGTCAAATACATCATGTGCAGTAGCTGTCGTTTCAAGAGGTTTGCAAAAAAGAAACTCATCTTTAAAGTCGTTATCATTAATATACCTCACGTAAACCAGTAACTGTGAACAGTTTGCAACGTCTGTAGATTCATCAAGCTGGATGCTAAATATTGGAAGTGGAGCAGATTTAATTTCCTGGATTACCTGATCAAGAATATCAGCAGACATGTCATCTATTCTTCTGCGGACAGTGTCATTAGATAAAGAAATTGTACTCAATTTTGTAACAAATTCATCTCCGATCATAACTCGAACAATGTTTTTAGCCGCTGGTAACAGTAAATCCTCAGCAATGGTGTGAGGTTTCATAGCTCTGGCGATTCTGAGTGCCACCAAATAGGAAGCTTCAACAGCTGCTACGTTTTGTTTCTGGTACTTGCCACCAGTGTCAAGTCTGGCTTTCTTGAGTCCATCAGCTTTGCTTCTAAAATAGTTGGCATCCTTGCCAGCAAAGCTCAGATGCTTGCTATCAAAATGGCGTTTTAGTTTGTTTGGCTTCATAGATTCGGCTGACAGAACTTTACAACAAATAACACATTGTGGTTTCTCAATTCCTGCTGTAATTATGGAGGTAAAACCATACTGTAAAAAATCCTCACTATATTTTCTTTTCTTAACGTTCTTCTCTACACGATCCAATGTCATGGGATGGTTTGCTAATGAAAATAATATATAACAATAGCTTTAATAATACAAAAGATGATACATGGCATAGTTCAGTCAATCAGTTCATTAAAGTTTCCTATGATTTACCATTCTCTTGTGTTTTTTTTTACATACCTGTTACTATCACAAGGGGGCAGTATTCACATCAACCAGAGCTGAATATGAAAAGACCAATCAGATTAAGTTCCCATAGTACAGATATATATCTTTTTTGCAGCGGTAGTTGATGATTTTACAGTACTTGATTTTACATTTACCCAGTAATTATAATTCATTAAATGTCGTTTTACCTCCAATATTGCTGCTTTCAACACAGCAGCTGTTTTCTACGTAGTACCTGCTCTCTACACGTGTGACTGGTCTGCATAAGTACATTATGGTGTCAACCCTGTCACATCTACCTGTATTTATACGGGGTATTTGTGATGGGGCTGGCGCAATGATGTTGGTACACCAGGTACTCATATGTGGGCATATCTGCATGCAGGCGGACCTGCCTGGAGCCGAATAAAAGAGCAGTGTTTCGGTTCCTAAGACCATCGAAAGATGTTTTCTGATGGTCTTAGGCAACCCCTATGAAAGGGTCGTTCAATCCCCAAAGGGGTCGTGACCCACAGGTTGAGAACC